>NC_142091.1:18826767-19127322 GCF_054644295.1 Miniopterus natalensis
TATGATAAAAATAATGTTAAAATTATCCAAAATGTTTACCTGTTTAGACATACCAAATCATGTTACTAGTAAACTGAAGTTCTCATGACATTTATATATTTACATAAACTTGGTAACTATATTACCTGCCATGTTGTCTAGTATATCTGACCCCCAATCTCCTTGAAGCACTGACATTAAAATGTTGTCAAATAAATGAAGTTCCTTTGCACCAACAATTTTGTCACGAAATAAGCGCCTTGCTTCATATGCTACGATTTCTAATACATAATCTAGCGGATGGTGTGAAGGTCCTAAAAAAAGGTAAAATTTTCTTTAATTGTAATAAAACTCAAAGAATTTAAAAATGGTCAGTTTCAACATATTATTAGAAAGAAATAGTGAGAATCTACATACCATAATTGTGGCATCAGATAAACAGAAAAAAAAGAGGAAAAAAAAAGTTTAAATTCATTGGGTTAACGAGTTCGTAAATTTTTTGATTATTTAAAGTTAAGCACTATTCACTATTATCTCTAGTTTAATAAAAATATCAATACCCAAAAGCATTTTAAACATGCTTTGGTTACAAAGAATAATAATTTCATTTTTCCCAAAATCATGTTTTAATCATCATAATCATAAAGAGTTTAGATGACAAAACATAATATTATAATTTTAGTATTAATGTTTAAATTTAATGTTTATTTAAATTACATGTTAATGTTATTTTACTTATGGTTTTTTAAAATAGTATAAATAGTAACAATACTCATTTAACATAGCTATCACAAACAATATACAGTGTAAAGACACACACATACACATACACATACACATACACATACACATACACATACACATACACATACACATACACATACACATACACCTACACATACTGTGGAATTCTAAGAAAGATAAGTGATTTGAAATCATGAAAGCAAAACTTACCTCCTTCTAAATCATATCTGAATAAGCCAAGAACCCACTGGGTAAGAATGCAAGGAGTAAAAATATAGTGACTATAATCATCAACTGTAAATTTGGCCCGCACCTGTAGAAGAAAATACAGTAAATCATTTGTCTACTTTTCAGTCACCTTCAACTCACAGAAATGCCCATTTCTACCAGTGTATGGAACTGTATTTCAATTTAATTGATTTCCTTAGTTATCTTGTATATTATATTTTGTGAAGTTAAAAACATTATCTAAGAAGGGTTGTTCATAGGCTTCAACAAACTGCCAAAGCTTGTCCATGGTTAAAATAAAATAAATAAAAAAATAAAATAAAATAATAAAATAAAATAAAATATAAAATAAAATAAAATAAATAAAATAAAATATAAAATAAAATAATAAAATAAAATAAAATAAAATAAATAAATAAAATAAAATAAATAAAATAAAATAAATAAAATAAAATAATAAAATAAAATAAAATAAAAAATAAAATAAAATAAAATAAAATAAATAAAATAAAATAATAAAATAAAATAAAAAATAAAATAAAATAAATAAAATAAAATAATAAAATAAAATAAAATAATAAAAGGTTAAAAAGTGCTGCTAAAGAAAGAAATTCAAACGTAAGCTTTATGAAATGGTGGTTGCAATAAGGCACTCAGAGATCTAGGTAAGACCCATTTTCTAACAGCGGGAACCACAGAGCCACCTTATGTTCAAGAAGCCACTGAACTTTTATTTATTTATTTTTAATTTTATTTTTGTTTAAAATATTACAGATGTCCCTTTTTCTCCCCAATGACCCGTTTGACCCCGTTCCTTCCCACTCCCCAGTCCCTCTCCCCATCACTGTCCGTGTCCTTGGGTTGTGCATATATGCATATAAAATCTTTGGTTACTCTCTCCCCCTCCACCCACCCGCCCTCCTCCATCCCTCTGACATTCATCAGTCTCATCTATGCCACTGAACTTTTAACACATCAAAGTGTCCCTCTCCAATAGACAACCAGTAAAGAACCTGTCCCTTCCTCTCCATGGACAGAGCCTTTGCTCTTATTCTGGTCTTGATCATTGAACATTTGAATTAATTTTTTAAAAAATAAGGAATTTCTTGCTTTCTAACTTATCTTTTCCCACTTCTACTCCAATACTATAAAAAGCATCTTCCACAAACACTTTTGTAACTTTCACATACTATTAGATTTACCTAGGGAAACCTTTCATCTCCAACCACTCTGTAAATTTCTATTCATTTTTCAAAATTCAGATCCCATTTCACCTCCCCTTAACTACCTACCACACTCAAAAAAGTCATTTATTACCTCCCTACACTTTCTCTGTGACTTGTACATACTGTTGTTATACTTGTGACACTGTATTATTTATATGACAAGGTCCCTCATTAAACTGAACTTCAAAAGAACAGACTCAGTCAGTCATCTTTGCATCCCTATGACTGGTGCTGGAAAGAGACTATACTCAGTAAATGTCTTCTGCCATCCTTAAGGCCTATTTTCAAGTATCATCCCACTTTACCAAGGAAGGATACTTTAGATATTTCCTCATAGGTAACAGGAAAAAAATAAACATCAAACACTACTCTCGAGTTTGTCTATGCTGGGAAGACAGAAACTAATAGAAGTCAGGAGAAAGGTCTAGTTTTGGAAAAAAAGATGAACTCCATTCTAAATATTCTAAATTTGAGCTCATGGCAGAATAACCACCCACCACTGATTCATCCTGTCAACACTTACTGAGTGTCTGCTTGAAATTGTGCCAGGGGTACAATGGTGAATAAAGTACAAAGCACAGCTGCCCTCACAGAGCTTATTCTAGTTAAAGGGTCTAAGAAACGCCAGGAAGAGAAAGCCTGGACATAAGCACAGGCCAGGATTAAAGACAGTCCTTTGAAGTGATACAAATAGACATGAAAACTACAACATACTGTAAATAAATATATACCTGTTCATACACTTGTACCATAGATCCTGCTAAGAGAGAAATTTTTGATGAAGAACCCCAAATAGAATGATTCTTCAAATTTTTATGTAAAACTGGTTCCAAATATGCTCCATAAATTGTCTGTAATTGCTCTCTTTCTGGGTAACTAAAAAAGAAAGTTGAAGTAAATATAAAAAAGAAGTTGAAATGAATCATTATTCTAAATTATTATTATTATTTTTTAATATATCTTTATTGGTTTCAGAGACAGGAAGGGAGAGGGAGGGAGAGATAGAAACATCAATGTTGAAAGAGTCATTGATCAGCTGCCTTCTGCACGCCCCCTCCTGGGGACCAAGCCCACAACCCAGACATGTGTCCCGACCAGGAATCGATCTGCAATATCCTGGATCATAGGTTGATGCTCAACCACTGAGCAATGCATGTCAGGCCTAAATTATTATTTTAATGTTAAGTGATAGCAGTGGTTTTCAAACTGTGCTGCTTTGAGACCTAGATACCTCCAACACTTACTCAGGGGCTAAGATCAAGCTCAATGTCCCTGTTCACACTTCAACCCAATTAGATCCCTAATTATCTGTTGTCGAATACTAAGGGTCCTAATAGAGGATTCCAACAAAATTACTTACAAATACAATTTTTTGAAAAACCACTGATCTTTAGAAAGGGGTAAAAGGAAAACTTTGCTGAGATAAGGCATTTTGAGTTACATAGAGCCAGCACACAGAGCAGTAATCCACCTCAGAACTATAAGAGTAGAACTAATACAACAAATAAAATCAAACTCTTTCTCCCAAACTAAAATCTATCTGAATACAGGCTAATTGGTGGCTGTAACATTTCTGAAAGAAGAATGTTAATAGATGGTTATAATTAGCATGAAAACATAAAAACTAGATTTTATAAGGCAAAATATATCAGAGGAAACAGTGCCATAACCATAAAATTCCAAATTCCTGGAACAATTATGGACCATGGAGATGGGTGGATATATTAGGAGTAATGCTATCAGCCACTAACATAACCTAACTCTACTTTCTTCAAATTTAAATTCTGTTTAGTTATCTTCATAAAATTTAACAGTGCTTTTGTTTTATGAAATCGTAAAACATTTAAATCTAAAATCTACCATTCTGATTCCTGCTATTGGTATTTTAGAACAAAGAAAATACAAAACAGTTATATTTTATTTCTAATATATAAGAAATGTTGATGAAAGCCTTTATTATCCTAAATTATCGCCTATAGTTTGAGAAGGGCAGGAAAAAAATAGTGTCAAAGCTTAAGTTTAGATTATTTGTATATTCTACATTTTGAAGAAATGTCATTAATGGATACCTTTAATAAAATGCAAATATGTCTTCCCACATTAAAAAAAATTAAAATACTAAGATACATACTCTATAGCACAAAGACGAACAACAGAAGTAAATCTGGTGGTGAGTTTATGTCTTCCTAGTCTTCCGCCAGCTGACATAGAAGCCACAATCTGAATATTTTCTAAACCAACCCATTCCAAATTTTCATCATAAAATCCTTGATATGTCAATACCTATTTGAAAATAAATTTAAAAAATAAGTTTAATGCTTAAGATTTTCTAATCATAATATATTTTTGCATAAAATTCAATTATTTCCAAATGCAATCATCATCCTCTACCTCTCTCAAGAACTGCAAATTGAAATATACTTTAACTTCTTATATTATCGAAAAATAATACTGTTCATGACTGTGTTCCATGAATGTTAGCTGAGTTACTATCCTTTTAAAATGCTTTCCCTCTAATAAACATTAAAATCCATATGATAGTATAAATCCAACAGCAATTATAAAACAAAGTGAAAGAAATCAGAAGAAAAAAAATAAGGAAAAAATTGTGGTTTTTGTAAAGGTAAATTTGAAGATATATAAGCATAATAAGTACTAATTTAGAACTTAGGGTTTCTGATGTGCTGTGAATGAGATAAAGGGAGGAAAGCTCCCGCACTCCCTGAGACTGTATGGTCTCCGATGCCTCCACAGGCACAGGAGGCTAAAGCACTGAAGCAGACAGGACGCGCACGCCTGAGGGTGCCCAGCCGCTCTCAGAAGAACGCGAACCTCACACTGAAGCACACCCTTCCCCAACTCCACACCAGCCTCAGCTCCTGCTTCCCTCCTTTAGGAATAAGGGATCTGTAACAGGTATAGAGTAAAGGCTGCTTTACTATTCCTGTCAGACATCAACTCGATGTAACACGAGCTGCTAAAGGGAGGAAGACCAACAAAAGCAGACCTGGAACGAGACGGAGAAGCCTCAAGAGTTTAATTTCCATGACGCATGCTAGACAAAAGCGGCTCTAAGGAAGAAAGCAGATCTTTCTAGAGGGAAGATGTGGCGGGGGCTGGGTGGAGGTGGGCAAAGGTGGGGGACCTGGGGACATCTGTAATAGTCCCCATTTGTCAACAATAAAAACAAAGTTAGAAACAAGTTAATGAAACTAAATTGGTTTCCAAAGATATCAAAACACTTCAAGTGATAAAGCTCACCTGTTGTAGGAACGCTACCAAAGTACTGGTCCCCCATTTATCAAGTTTGGGTAGGTTGATATCTTTTAAATACAAAACAAGTCTTTCACAGTCTTTGGGTCTGTATACTCGGCCAGTATTAGTACTGATTACCATGCAAGTTTGGCTCAGTTTCTGCAGGAGATGTCGAGACGTTGTTTGTGCGCTACAGTGAACTGTAGCAATCTGAGTGGACCGGAGTTGGGAAAAGGCATACCTGAGCAGCATCCTAGGAAAGACATATGACATCTGGCTTTTAAAATGCAACCAGTAAAATACTTTTTATATTCAATATAAAATTCCATTTTATAAATATTTCATTTTCTAAATTGTGTCTGATGATGTTTAAGGGGAAAATGGTAAACATGGGTAGGATAACTTTCTAATTTTTAGACTAGGAAAAATATAGTCATATTTTAAGGCAATCCTGGGACTCTTTCAAAAACAACAACAAAAAACAAAGTTTACAGAAATAATTTATTTTCATAAAGTATATATTAAAGATACCAACTGTTTTTCCACAGTTGAAGAAAATATTTTAAGATATTAAGTTCTCCAAGTTAAGAAAAATTACTATGATTTTATAGAATTTAATTACAACTTGAAATGCGAAACTAATAATCCATGTGTCCTTTATCTCCAGAAACTCTACTCACTAGGCACTAAAAATAGGCTGAATTCCACTGAATTAAAAGGTATTTCCAAATAGAGAGCTAAGGTCAAGATTCACTTTTTATAAATAAAGCAAATGATAATTTGTGAGTACATCTAAGGTATTCATTTTTTGTTGTGATTTTATGAGCAGATTCTTTTATAAGTATCTTCCAAATTGTTCTTTCCATTAAAAAATACATAACCTGGCAGTAAAAAAAAACCCATATTCTTCTCTAGAGTCATATTATTTTACAAGTAGTGACAATGAAAGAGTCCTTCATGAAAATGTAAGTACTAGTTTAAACAAAAAAAAAGGTAACAAAAGCTGTTAAATCATTTTAAAAGAGAAGAGAAGCATAAATTCACAATATGCACCTCCATCAACATTTCTTGCTCTTACCCTTTGCCACATCCTTCTGGTCCCACAAGAATAAATGGCTGTTTAGTGTTAGAACTTAACCACGGTTTGAAATAATCTAGACCCCGTTGCATGTCAGGAGTCTGAATGACTGGAAGTGTTTGGCTATTACTGAAATCATCAGCAGTCAAGTTTTCTGGCTTCTTCAGAACGTAAGGCGCTAATCGTCCTTGACTCGAGTCATAGTAGGTGTCCATTGGTTTGTGAGCATCTGGAGGAGATTCTCGCGCCCAATTAAAAACCTTAAGAAGAAAAAGTTGTGACAGGTTTTCGTATACTCCAAATAGAATGTGTGAAATTTTAATTCTTTAAAGTAACTGTCCCAAAGTTCAATTAAAGTAACATTTTATCTCAAATGTTATTCTCTAAATGATCATTTCAGCAAATAAATGTCATCTATTTTACATATACCCCAAGGTACAAATACATTCAACTTTTAATTGAGTCCTTATGAACACTAAATTGTAAATTACACAATGTAGGAATCCCGGACCCTTCATTTCCACCATGCTCTGGAGTGCCAATCAATTCTAATGTTACCACCACTGCTCACTGCTCTCAGCCCGTTACTCTTCTTTCTCACTTTGAAAACTGTTCTTTTCCCAGGTATAAAGCAGAGTTAGGCCCTAATGGTACTCTTCAGCAGCTGTATTCTGAACTTGGGCAAGAAGATACCTGCCTAAATGCAATACATAATATGGCAATGAGTGGTAACAATAAGAAGTTCCTGGTAACAGAGTGGCCACAGAAAGGGAAACAACAGAAAAAGTAATAAATGATGGTGTCAAAGAGGAAACAAAATTATAAAAATTAAGAAAGCTATAAGGAACATACGTTCAATTATTTCAACAGAGGGCAACAGAAAGAAATCCCTTAATATGTAGAAATGCTTTATAAACAACATAGGTGAACCATACCTTTACATTTATATAAGCAAATATTTATAATAACTAATTCATCTCAGCAATCCTAACTGCTAAAACTATTCTGGTTAAACAAATAATTTAAAATACATATTAGTCTAAGATTACAAATAAATAATTATATTTATTCATATAGCTAAGTAGGTTCAAAATGTCTAACAAAAAAGATTTGTTCCAAATTTTAGCCTATTAGAATATAAGTATATAAAATTTTAATAATATCATAAAATACAAACTAGTTCAGAAGAGAAAAATAAGTATATATGTGTATGTATGTACACGTGTATAAATGCATTATTATTCTAGTGAATGCATAATTTCAAAATTTAAAAGTTCTATACCTTATGGTCACAGGTCATTGTATTTTGGCAATTAAGAGTCAATGAAAAAAATTTTTTTTTTTTAATTTATTTTTTTAAAAATATATCTTCACTGATTTCAGAGAGAGGAAAGGAGAGGGAGAGAGAGAGATAGAAACATCAATGATGAGAGAGTTATTGATTGAGCCCACAACCTGGGCATGTGCACTGACCGGGAATTGAACCCCAATCGCCTGGATCCTAGGTTGACGCTCAACTGCTGAGCCACGCCCAGCCGGGCGAAAAATTTTTTTAATGTGCACTGAATATAGGCTTTAAAATGTAATACCTCTTTGGTGAATTCCAGACGTGATTTCATGTTCAGATTTCCACCAAGTCCCCTTATGAGATTAATAATAAATTGGTCATGATCTTTGCATCCATGTAGATGTGACAAACCATTCATCACAGTCCCAACCAAACTTGTTTCTACCACATAGTCATTCTGTTAATTAAAATCCATGGTACAGACAAAAGGCAATTAATTAGTTAACTTAGAACCATACAGATTGACATTCACATATCTTTTCTACAGATCATCTTTTAAATTTATCCCTCCTTTCAACTTGTAGGAAGTTTAGATTTCATTCAATTTATGTATAAAATACAAATTTTGAAAATAAAAGGTAATCATAAAAACACAACTGTATATCTCTAGCTGTAAGTATAAGAATCCTCAAATAGAAACATGGTTTGTTTACTTCCTAAACAGAATATAAAGGAAAAGGTAAATCAATGAGCATTGGTCTAAAAAGAAAAGTTCCTCATTTCGTCTTAGTATTAAAAAAGAAGCTAGAGGCTAGATTGATGGCACTGGAAAAGAAAGTCTAATAAAAGTAGGCTTAAATGAAAAAGCATTTGGAGCTTTCTCTCTAGCAGAATTTTAAAATGAACTTTTTGGACTGAGGTCATATAGATGATTTTATTTTGTGGTCCTCTGGGGTCCCTGTGTAACTCCCGGGGAGTTAAGAGAGGAAAGGGTTCTCATCAATCTAAAATATTTACTAAGAAACAATTATCCATAGAATCTGTAAGCAGTGCTAGTTACTTTTTAAAAAATGATCTAAACAGAGTACTTGTATCGTAGAGCTCAAGTCTAGTAGAGGAAATGGTTAAGTTGTGGGAAGAGCTACAGAGAAGCAGAACAAAGTGTTTCGAGAAAGGGTAAGTCAGACTGAGGGTTCAAGGCCTCTTTGAAAAAGGTGACATTGATGCTAAAATCCGAAAAGTGAGATCTATCTGGCCATGTGACATATGCAAAGGTAAGCCACTGGTATAGTTAAGGAATTAAAGGAAGCCGAGTAAACCAAGGAAGAGTAGTTTAACTCAGAGAGGCAGACAAGGGCCGGAGTGTGTAGAATTATAAAGGCCATGATAAGGAGTGAAAATTTTATTTTCACTGCCTTTAAAGTGTTCTTAAGTAAGAGTGTAAAATGATACAATTTACATTTTTTAGAAAACCGCTCTGTCTGCATAATAAATATTTTATAAGAGAAATAAGAGGAAGAACAGGAAAACAGGAGGATGGGTGCAAATCCACTACTTAGGCCACGCAAAGGGTAGTAGGCTTTAAAGGCAAGACAGAGGAAACCCAAATGTTTTCCTCTAGATTATCTAATTTGCTAAATTAACTCAAGAAAGCAAAACTCTAGTTATAAATAAAATCTGCTTTGCTCTAGAACATCCATTATGGTATATCTCTCAGGATCTGAACATGGTGAACAAGGCACAGAATAAGAAAGAAGGAATCCTCAACACATTAAAAAAAAAAGGGTTTTTTTAACAATAACAGGAAACTGACCACAAAGCAAATCAGTTTATTTTCTAACTGAATCTTTGATATCCACTCTATGGCTTAATCATCTTATCCTGTCATCATTTCTATAGTCACAACCCCTAATACCTATATATTCCATCCAGTACCGTTTCTATTTCTCATTCTAACATTAACAGTATGCAAGTAGATGACCTCAAGGTATTTACACTGGAGAGCCTTGTTAGGCTCTGCATGTTTTATATTAATGAAATAACATCTGAAAAGGTGCTACAACATAGGCATTAAGCATTTAATTGAGCACATTTATGCTCATTCACTCACTACTCTGTTATTAGCATACTTGGTTCTGGGGAAAAGATAAGCAGTAACACAGGCGTGGTGCTGGCTTTCAAGGTGCTTATAATTGAATATAAGCAACTGTAATATAGTTAAAAGAAACTACACTACTGCAGAAAAACAAAGGAGGAGACAGCTCAGCCAGACTGAGGGCTGGTGGGAGTGGTGCTTTCCCTGAAGCCTTCAGGGGAACCTATTCATTGGCATCACTTCCCACAAATCCCTCTTCCTCCATCTTTCATCCTTATGAAGTCAGAAAGAAAAAAGGTTGAGCAAACTAAAGTGAGGTCTCCATTTCTCTGTACATCCTGTTTAATCCCAAGGTACTGACCTCTAAATCAAGTTCAGATTAACAGATACTTTCAAAAAACTCACTGCTATTTATTTCCTCTATTTTATACGTTCACATTTTTCTTAACAGCAATGACATAAAAGAAAATGCAAGAAAAGGTGAAAAGAACCAAGTAGAATATCTGGATGCCCTCCACTGTCTTCTCTGCACGCTAAACTTCCATTCATGCTTCAAATTCACATGATCTCCTTTTTAAAACTTTCCTAAGGATTGTCCTGTTAATGTTCAACTCTCAAAGGCTCGATTACTGGTATGCTTGCCATATTTTAGATATTTAATCAATTTGTTGAATAAACAAATGACTTAATATTATAAATAACTCACCATCCTTTACTACTTTAGTAGTAACTTGACGTTGTGTTTAGCGTGATATATACATGAGTATTTAATGACACAGTAAAATGTGGCAAGATGGTTTTGTTATTAAAATTAGAAAGATAGTCCAATACACTGTATTCAAGATTTTTTGGTAAGCAGTGCAAGATATTGTGGATGGGACGATTAAAGTGTTTTAAGACTAACATAATAAAAGATTATGCCAAGAGACATAGAGGGACAGCAATGAAGACACCTACCTGTCACTCCACCCCCATATTCCAGCAGAGCTCTACTAAAAGGCAACTACATGCAAGCAACATTCTTAATCACTGTACTTCTCACCTAAATGATTAATTCTGAAATATTACAGTCAACGTACCTGCTTTAGAACCCACTGTAAAGCTTTTTCGAAATAATCTCCAATCCAGTTTTCAAGGTTATTCCTGTATTTAGGAGGCTGATTCCTCAACCAAGATTTTATCAGAGAATTAATATCTGTCTCTTCATCACTAAAACAGATGAACAAACACATAAGAAATTATTTTTAAAAAATTGTCAATTTACTTTCAAAATAAATTTCTGGTTCATTTGACATTATTCTTTACGTGTACCTGCTAGTGTACAAGAGTTGACTTTAGTTACTTCTGTGTGTGTGTTTGTATGTGTTAGTTACTTCTCTAGATATACATACATAAAGGTATCATTCTCTATAAAATAAAGCAAAGACATTTCATCTATATTACTATAAGTGTAAATTAAAGAATTACTATCTGGAGCTTAGCAAAAAACCTATCCTACTCAAATTGTAGCCTGCTTGTTGGAAATACAGAAGCCAAATCCCATCCCAGACCTACTGAAGCAAAATATTCACTTTAACAAATACTCCCTGGGTGATTCAAAGGCACATTAGAGGTCAAGATGCACTGGATCTTAACACAGGTCTTCAAAAATATTTTTTCTCTCTCTCTATCCTCAAAAAGCCAACTACGTAAATTCCCATGGCATTATTAAAAAATCTTTCTACAGTATAATTCTTTTAGGACTTAATTGTATGACTAACACCCAATGACTAACATTAAATATAATATTGGCATATTACTCAAAATTATATCTTACATAATTATAAACTAATTATAGTAAAACCAACCCATAGATTAATAATTTTAGAATTGACAGGGGCCCACAAGTTCATTATTTTTCCAATCTTCTAACACTGTTTTATAGCAGCACTATTAGATACCGAGCCCCTGAATTTCCCCTCTCACATTTCTATCCAGTCTAATAAGGAAAAGGAAAATGGAAAGATCAAAGGTAAATATTTCAGTTACACTGGATCAGCTCAAAACAGACAGACAAAAGACTCCCGGCTCCTTCAGAATAAAGACTTTGTCATGAATGGCATCTGCTTAAGGACTAGGGCAACTACCATCCAGGTCTGTCCAAGACAATCCTGGTTTTTACTAGTTGCCCCAGAATAATTAATAGCATTCTCTTTCACTATTTTTTTTATTTTTCAATTATAGTTTCCATTATTTTGTATTAGCTTCAGTTGTATTCTCTATTAAAAGGCCCTCATTTGGCTTATTCCATAGCCAGTGCTCAATAAACATCTATTGAGAAATGAATGAAACCTATAACCAAGGTACAAGCTAATCAAACACGAAAAATGTTAATATGTATTTATATTTACATAAAATCACATATTCATTATGCCTCTCACAAACAACACCTGGTTCACCAACACTTTTCAAACCTCTACAGCAATAGGTGATCTTTTTTTCTGCTAAATATCCATGGCATTCTACTCATCACTTATTTTATTTATATTCTATCTTGTATTATAATTGTTGTTATATTTATCTTATCTCCTCTACTTGAGCGTATGTTCCATAAAAACAAGCTCTCCATAAGTGTTAGTTTTACTCTTTTCTTGCTTTGTCTCTCCTAAAATGTCTAACTTAATGTCATATATGTAATATACATTCAATAAATATTTTTTAATTTAATTATAATCTTTCATTTTATCCTATATTTCTTCACAAGATTTTAAGAGTACATGAAATAAATAAGATAAATTGTGTGAGGTATTGCTACAAAAGCTATAAACCCACTGTTACATTTTTAATAAAACCTCAAAATGTCAGAGTTCACGACAAGTTTAATATGTTTTCAAGGAAGTAAGCAATGAAGTAATTTTAGAAACTAAGTTTGAACCAATGTAATGACAAGATCATGTGTCATATAACATATAAAATAGCTGTAAATAGCCTAAAACAGTAGAGCACTTTATGTAAACTGGTAAATATCAAATTCTAAACATAAATTCAGGAAGTAAAAGAGAACTTTCTAATTACTCATTTCAGGAACCAAAACTGGCTCAAGTGTCCATGTTCTGATAGGTCACTACTGTACAGATCTAAAATTGCTTTACAATTCACTTTTGCTCTTTAAGCCTCTTCCGGACACAGTGAAGAAGAAAAAAAGTATTAAGTAAAGAGGTTTCCAATTTATAAAATTAAAGGTTGGACTATAAGATCATTTTAACCTAGACTAGTCCTAAAATTCTAAAAATCTGAGATTCTATGATTGAAATATTAACATTAAGCTTTATATTATTAGCCTCTGCCCTAGCTGGGTGGCTCAGCTGGCTCAAGCATCATCCTGTACACCAAAAGGTTGTGGGTTCAAATCCCAGTCAGAGCACATACCTAGGTTGTGGGTTCAATTCCCAGTCAGGGTGCCTAGGTGCCAGAGGCAACCAATTGATGTTTCTCTCTCACATTGATGTTTCTCTCTCAGATCAACATTCCTCTCTCTCTCTCGTCGCCTCTCAAAAATCAATAAACATATCCTCAGGTGAGGATTAAAACAATAATACATAAATAAAATTATTAATCTCTAGCTCATAACTAGTATGTTCGCTTCTCTGAACTCAATCACAATATTTAAATAAAAATAATAGAACCCTGGACGGTATGGCTCAGTTGGTTGGAGTGTTGTCACGTATTCCAAAGGGCTGTGGTTTGATTCTCGGTCAGGACACATGCATAGGTTTCTGCCTGGTAGGGACGCATGCCGGGAGGAAGCCTATGGAAATTGTTTCTCTCTCTCACTCTCCATCCCCTCTCTCTCTAGAATCAGTGAATATAACCTAGGGTAAGGATTAAAAAACAAAAGTTTAAATAAAAGTAACAGAAAAAAACAAGAAAACAAATTAAATACTGTTTCACTTAAGCAAACAAAAATAATTATTTAGTAATTGTGACAGGACTACATTGCTGAAATAATTCAATTGCAGTAAAACAGGAAGTCACAGAATGAATTAAAACCTAGCAAACAAAAAGTTAATAAAAAAAGAGAAAAACAAATTATACATTATTTAGACAACCCATAATTCACTTAGCTATGAAACCAAAGTAACAATTGAAGAATATTCTAATATAATATATGCAGATGCTTTTATTGTTTACCTAAGAAAGATCATTCCCATTCTAGATATTGTGGCTGGCGAAGCACAACTCAAATCATGAGTTTCAAATACAAAGTTAACATTTGGGCCAAACTGAATCCTTTCTCCACTGGGCATAGTGAGCAGTCGGTTATCATCCAGAACGGAATTCAGAGACTCTATCCACTCAGGATCAATATCGCCATCACAGATTATCCATGAGCTGACATCTATTTTCAAACCATAAAAGTAAACATAGAATGAAAATATATGCAGTGATAATTTAAAAAAAGGAATAAAATAATTCTCTTATTCTTTAGTAGTGATTTCCATAAGTATTATTTTATATTCTCTGAAGCTAAATATAAGAACAAGGCATTGAACAGGTTGAAATTTTCATGTAAATTTGTATACAAATGTGCTGGAGAACCCAGCTATCCTGGCTCAGTTGGCCAAAGACTCAGTTATACACCATGTGATAATACTCTTTATCTATGAACACACAGAAATGAAATCTCACTGAGAGAAAACACGGTGTGCAAGGCTTAAGTATTTCTATTCCTTTAATCTTGTGAGATAGCCTTCAGACCTTTGTCTTCTACCATGTCATAAGAATGTATGAATGCTTGCTATGTAATATATTTTAGAAAATATTGAGAACCCACTCTTTAGTGTGCTACATGAGAAATTTTAAAAATTCACCACTAACTTTTTTGATATTTAAAAAGGTGACTTCAAAGGGGAGAAGTAGTGAACAAGAGTGTATACAAGTCTTTCCACAAGAGAAACCTTTGTTATCCATCCCTCTTCAATGAGAGTGGTTTCAAGTTGTACTTGGACTTTTAAAACAATTCAAAGAGAAAAATACCAACAATAAAAGTGTGAGAAAGTCCTGGCCAGGTGGGTCAGTTGGTTGGAGAGTCATTCCTGCACCAAACAGTTGCATACTCGATTCCTGGTCAGGGCACATACCTGACCAGGTTTCGGGTTCGATCCCCGGTCAGGATGGGTACAGGAGGCAACAGATCGATGCTTCTTTCACATATCAGTGTTTCTCTCTCTCCTTCCTCTCTTTCTAAAATCAATAAAAACATATCCTTGGGTGAGAATTTTTTTTAAAAAGTGTGAGAAATTAGCATAGGTAATATCTGGTTCCTATTTAGTGTAATATTATTGACTAAATTGAAAAAGACTACACTGAAAATCCCTTTCAATGTTTCTAAACCATTCACTTAGAAAAACAACAATAATTAAACGACAACTTAACAAAAAGTAGGGAGTCTTTTCTGATTCTGGCTAAAAACTCTCTTAACCACCAAGCCAAAAAATTTAGGCCTTGAAGTCTACTGTTTTACGACTTAAATTTTCAAAATTAATTAAAACACTATTGAAACTGATGAGTTAAGTGTTTGCAAAGATACCAATTTTAACCCTAAATAAAAATTTGTCCTCTTGCTTATTTATGAGGCATTATGATATCAATTCAGCAGGGGAATATCTGAAATACTTTCAAAAATAAAGATAAATTTAAATTTTTTTTAAAAAGCAATAAAAATTTTTATATTTATGCAGTAAATTAATCTAGTTGTGAATTTCAATTCACCCAGATTACTCTGAGTTTCTATTATAATAAAAGTTGCTACAAAGTATAGGTCAAAATGGTAGTATATCTTGGGCCTCTCCAAACTAAAATATCAATGTACATCATTAAAAGGCAGTTCATGGTCATGTATAAGACTTGATAAGAATAGCATTATACACAAGATCTACCATCCACTAAAACTAAGTAAAGCAAAGAATCACACAACAAAGACCAACCTTGAGGTTCTCGAACTACTTGGCGAGCACTATTTGTCAAAACACCATCAGACCATTCCCTCGTATCCATGTCAATATGGCCTAATAACTGATGTCTAGGCATAGCTTTGGGATTCATGGTATATTGTTTCACCACTTTGCCAATTTTAAGAAGTGCTGTCCTTAGCATTCTCCAAAGAGTTGATTTTCCAGCACCACTTGGACCAACAATAACAACTCCCATCCTCTGGCGTAATTGTTCATACAGTTCTAAAGCCTTCTTGATCTAGTAGAAAAGAACATGTTCACATGTGATTTATAGTACATGACCACACACAGCTCTGCTCTCATTCTATACATATAAGTCATTCTATGTAAATTAAGCCTTTGATTTCTTCAGGAGAGCATCACCATTTTACATATCAAATTTATATAAAATGGACCTATTATATGCCAGGCTCTGCAACAGGCACCAGGAATAAAGTGGTGAGCAAAAACCAGACACAGATCCTGCCTTCATGGAGACTACCATCTGGCGAGGGAGAAGCAATATTAATCAAATACACATGAAACGCTAAACAAATATATACAGGGGGTCCCAAAAGATGTATACACATGCTCTGAATAATTATAAAGACACTGTTTATTAAAATACATTTCACTTTCAAAACTGAGCTATCAGCTGTTAAAGTGTGTATACATTTTAGGGGGACACCCTGTATAATAAGAGTAATGAAAGCACATAACAAGGTGACCTAATCTGGACTTAAAGACCAGGGAAGGTTTCCCTGAGCAAGTGAGATTTAAGTGGAAAGACAAAAGATAAGTTGAAAGATAAAGAATAAAGATAGGTAATAAGGAATTAACTAGTAGAAAGAATCAATATAGTATAAAATATTCTTGACAGTTACCTGGTTGGGTATGATTTCATAACTGGCCTCCTCAAAGACTTGCTTTAATGCAGCACTCAGTTCATCATATTCTACGTCTTTAAAGTCAATTCCAGGAAACACATCTTTGATCAGCGCATCAAACCGAGTGCAATCAGCAAATGTAAACTTTGACATTGTATTAAGCCTCAATGCTTGCACCACAATATGACTTTCATTAACTAAAGAAAAAGTTTCATTTTAAAATTATAAGTTATAAATTTAATGACTATAAAAAGTTTTTAAGTGCCTTAATATGCATTGTCAGTAATTAAATAACACACTAGAATTTAATAACATTTAAAGACCTGTGCTATAATATGAATTAACAAGCTTACCTTGTTATCTTTGGTTGCTGAAAAGTAAGTATCACTAGATAATCATGAACTCTTTTCCATAGAATTTGAATCCCAAGTATGCTCAGACTTTAGTTAATAATAAAAATTATAATCATTTACATTGGCATCATACTTTACTACTTTGATGTGAACTTTATAACTGTGTAAAGTAAGGAAGTATTACTATTATTAGTCTAATTCTACATATGAGAACATTAAATCTCCAAGGGTTTAATGACTTATCTGAAAGAGCACAGCAGTAAGTATTATTTTACATAGCTGGAATTTAAACCCAAACCAACCAATTCCAGATTCAGGTATCTCTCCGAATATACCAATAACCAGTATTGCCTCCAGAGATTTTACATCCTATGACTAAAAACTAACAAACAAAGCAAAAATCTTTTATCAGCCTTGCTCAAAACTGGTTCATAAACCTATTCTTAAACCAAATGTAAATGTTAAATGATTGTAAGATTCTTATTTTTTCAAGGATATCAGCTGCTGATTGATAAGACATACACATAAAGGCAAGAAACTGTTTTTAGCCTGGTAATTTTTGAAATTGCTTAATATTTCTATGTTTAAGTATATATAAAGAGGCGTGCCTGCACTAGAGTTTATTTCAGTGCTGAACTCACAAGGAAGCCATCTTTATTTACTACAGGTATAGTTTCAGTATTTCTTAAAAATCATCAGGAATACACAACTGAAAAATAGTAATTTAATTAATTCACCAAATAACTATATCTGCCCTGGCACATACTCACCTAACAATAGAGCTAAAGTAGCTTCCATTTTAAGATGTATACTTTGATCATTTAGAGCCCAAATAGGTAACTTCATGTAATCCTTTTTGTATGCTGTCTTGTTTTCAGTGTTTTAACTTAGTTTTTATTTTTTTAAATAATTTTTTATTTTTCAGTTACAGTTGACACACAATATTTTGAGTTTCAGGTGTACAATCAAGTGATTAGACATTTATATAACTTATGAAGTGATCGCCTGATAAGTCTAGTGCCCACCTGACACCACACATAGTTATTACAATATTATTGACTATATTCCCTAGGCTGTACTTTACATCCCCATGACTATTCTGTAACTACCAGTTTGTACTTCTAAATTCCTTCACCTTTTTCACCCATTTCCCATTCCCCCTCCCATCTGGCAACAGTCAAAATGTTTTCTGTATCTATGAATCTGTTTCTGTTCTGTTGGCTTATTTTGTTTTTCTTAGATTCCCTATATAAGTGAAATCACATGGCATTTGTCTTTGTCTGACTTATCCACTTAGCACAATACCCAATTCATGTTGTGGTGGTAATTTCATGTAGTCCTTTTGTCTATGCTGTCTAATTTTCATGGTGTTTTAGCTAAGTTTTTAATAGCAATCTGAAAAAGGCTGACTATTCAGCCTTTCACGAAGGATAGATCCATGGGTAAGGGGAATCATTTATTTTATATAAATGGAAAAAAAGGTGGTAAAGTGCAATAAAACATATATGAGTCCATACAAATCTAAATAAATTATTTAATAAATACATAAATGGAGGATAAGAGACAAATCTTTACAGAAGAGTTTCAAATTATATTCCACCACCAAGCAGGATATAAGTCCTGCCTCCTCACTTTGAAGGTAAGACTTAGGAACCAGCTTCCAAAGCAGAGAGTAAGAAAAGGGGGAAACACTAACTTTACAGTGGAAAAACCTGACAAACACTAAGGTAAGTGATGAAGGTGAACATCACCAGTGATACCATGTGGTTAGTATGTACCCACTGACGATGTGATGAGATGATGTGATATGATGTGATGTGATGATGTGATGTGATGTGGCGATGTGATGTGATGTGGTGATGATGTGATGTGATGTGATGTGATGTGGTGATGTGATGATGTGATGTGATGTGATGTGATGTGATGTGATGTGATGTGATGTGATGTGATGTGATGTGATGTGATGTGATGTGATGTGGTGATGTGATGTGGTGATGATGTGGTGTGATGGGGATGGATGGGGATGGGGACGGGGACGGGGACGGGACGGGATGTAAAGGGGACTCCATCATTTCTTAGTATTCTTTCCAAATATTCATAACTCAGTCTAATCATGAAAAAAATATCAGAAAAAAACAGAATGAGGAAGAGCCTACATGATATCTGACTGTACTCCTGAAGACTGTCAATGTCACGAAAACAGAAACAGACTGAGAAACTGTCATTAAGCAGAGGAGACTAAGGAGATACAACAATTAAATACAATGCGGACCCTAGATTCAATGATTAGATCCTGGGACAGAAAGGATCATAATAATAAAGCATCAAATGAAGCCTGGACTTTAGTTCATGGTAACATGACTGAGTCGGTCCCTTCGTTCTGACACAGGTACTGCGGTAAATAACAGGAAACAATGCGAGCACTACCCTTGCAACTTCACTGCTCATCTAACATTATTACAAGTTAAAAGGTAGTTTTTTATATTCTTGAGTTTTTTTAAAAGGTTCTTTTTTTTGGTATACTACCTCTTTTGGAAAAGAAAATCCCCATGTGTTTCTAAGATTTCTGTTTTTGTTTTAAGACTAGAAAATTCTTAGGGCGTACTCCAGACCTACTAAATCAGGAACTCTGAGGAGGGAGTCCCATAGTCTATGTTTTCACACAAGCCTCTAGGGGATCCTAATGCACACTAAAGATTGAGAACAAGTGGACTAGACTATTCCTCTATATATCACAACTATTTAATATTTAATGCACATTTAAAAATTATGATAAAACTAGGAAAATCCTAATAAAGAACTTCAATTAAAAAATAATGTATCAATATTGCTTTAATTAGTTTTGATAAATGTACCACACGCATGTAAGATGCTAACAACAAAAGAAACTGGGAATAGGGTATTCAAAAACCCTATATGTTGCATTTAAAACTTTTCTATAAATCTAAAACTATTCTAAACTAAAGCTTATTTTTAAAATGAGATTATATTTGGAATAATGAATCATACTTTTCTGTTTAACGCTGGATTTCTTCAGTTGTCTAAGAAGATTTCCGCTTCCTCTCAGAACTGTCTTCAAAGCTCTCAAACCCCAGTCATAATGTTGTTGAGGTGTCAAAAGTTCCCTTAAGTGAAAACATAAAAATCAGAAAGCATCAAATAGCTATCAGAAATTTTTTTTATTCATTTCTACTGACAAATAGAAATGAGTGCTGATATTCCACACATTTATATAAAAGACCCAATCACGCAAAATAATCACTCAAGTAAACATTGAATATGGATGGTTCTCAAGGATCAGGATAAACCTTTCATGAACCGGCTTTTTTCCCCCCAGTTTTTTTAATTTAAATTTTATTTTTCAATTAAAGTTTACATTCGATATTATTTTTATCAGTTTCAGGTGTGCAGCATAGTGGTTAGACAATCAAATACTTTACAAACATCCATCCCCATCCCACCCCAATATTTTTAGTATCCACTGGCACCATACATAATTAATACAATAATATTGCCTATATTCCCTATGCTGTACTGTACATCTCCATGACTATTCTGTAACTACCAATTTGTACTATGAACTGGCTAATACCTTAATGATGATACTAAATGACAATTACCTATTACCTTTATTCCTAAGGTTTTTCATCAATCTACCTGGCTCTCGATCTCTGAAATTCTAGTTCTCACTATCTTTTAAATGGTATGGACTAGAATTCTCAATTACCCAAAGAAGCTAAAAGTCAGCCTCTATTACCAAAAATAAGACATAAAAAAAACTACAACAGATTTCCTCCAAAGAACAGTAACTTTCCAGTGGTCAGCTGGTAAATTAGATCAGTAAGTATCATTTAGCTGGAGCACTCCAAAAAATTTTTTTGCCTAATAAAGTGAGATCAGATTTATAGTATTTAAGAAAAAGAAGTAGTTTAGGCCCAGATGTTTTCATTATTCAAACTAAAATCTTTCCTGTCAACACCATACGCACAATCACCAATATGAAAATCATTAAATAAGTGAATTGGACAAATGTGAAAAATAGTCATTAATAAACATAATCAATCAATGGAACCAGAAAAATATAAAAATAAAACAAAAAAACTCACCTAGATAGATTGAAGATAGCAACCAATTTCCTGCCCAATACTTTAGCATCTTTAAAGCCTTCTGAATAGAGAATGACTTCTGCGATCAGCTCATTGTCTGGACGAGACATGGCTACTGGCCTGAAAAGCTGTTTAAGATTATCAGGCAGCTTTTGTCTTCCTCCGTAACCTTTTCCAGCAGGATTCATAGTGATAAAAATTCCAGAATTAGAATTTATTTCTACCTGAAAGATTAATTTAAAATATAGGCATCAAATATTTGAAACCATAAATATAAAGCATTACCAGCAACAATCTTACTGTGACATATTTCTACACATAAATACCTTAGCAGAAAAACTAACGACTACCGCACTGTCTCCTTATTCAGCATACAACGAACTCCTTAGGAACCACTTGGTCTATTTGTTTGTGCAACACATTTGCTCAAAGCCTTCCTTGTGTTATGCAGTTTGCCAAGTACACAGAGACAACACAGTTCTGAACTAAACCCAATAGCAGTTTATGCCCTTCTAAAGCTTATAGTCTATTAAAACAAAGAAGCAACCACAGTGTGATAAATGCTATGACAGGGAAGAGCAGGATATCAGAAGAAGGCCAAGTAGGAGAATTTCAATAAAGCTCAAAGAAGCTAAATTAGATGTGTAAACTATGAATGGGCAACTAGGAAGTAGAAAGATCTAGAGCAGAAAAACCTGGCTATAGAGGAAAGAAAAGAGAAAGAGCAGTGGTTGGAACAAAAGATATATTAAGGAAAGGTTTGTTTATGCTTTAATTATATAATATTATTATGCATAGTATATTATTAAGAAGGAAAAGATTTGATTATGTTTAAAAGCCACTGAGGCGTGGGCAGAGGAAGGAAGGCTGAAACTACGGCAGAGGAGATAACGAAGAGAAGATCCCAGGGCAGCAAATTCCAAAGCACAGGTGGGAAGACTAGCATTGGTTGGGAGGAAGAACCACTCTTTCTTAGTAAGAAGAAAGAGAAAAAAAAAGAATGTGGAAGAAAATAAACTTTGATGACAAAGAGGTAAAACTTAATAATTAGTCAAGAGTTTAAGCATCATATAAATAATGTTAATAATTTACAACTAGTCTTACTTTTTTGGCCTACCTAGAAAAACGTGTACTGAGAAAATGTTATTATGGATAAGAGGATAATTTCATAGTTCTTTTAACTTTCAGCGTGTTCAAAGTTACTGTAATAGAACTACTTCAAAGGATTGTGGTGAGTATTAAATGAGACAATGCATTAAAGCACTAAGCACAGTGCCAGCACGGACTGATGCTCTGTAAATGTTAGCAAATATAACTCAATTATTCAATATAGTTTGAAGATGAATGTTAGAATGAAACCAAAAACAGGGTAGAAACCTCAGAGACAATTCACAGGAAAAAGGTTTAACACACTGGTTACAGATTAGAAACAGGGGTACCAGGAGAAATAAAGATAATATACTGCCTAAGAATGAGTAATGCAAAGTCTTATGAAATATTTTAATTCTTTAGATTACAAATACATTTCTATACCTCCTTGCCAAGCAGTTCACATACAGTTCTATGATTCTTCAAAGCATCTTGAATTGTCTGGATCTGCATAGAAACTGCAGACAGTACGGCTTCTTCCAGTCTATTGAATTCATCAAAACAACCCCACGCCCCACACTTGACCAAACCAACAAATATTCGTCCCATTGACTTCACATCAATGCCCTTAAAAAAAACAATAAAAGTATATTCACTAAAAAATAATTGAAATCTCTAACAATAATTTAACACTTTATGCCATTACTGATAAGGTAACCATTTCACCCATCTATGCCTCTTTTGCTCTTTTTAAAGTAGAGATTAAATAGCTACTCTTTCAAACTCAGGGTGCTTTCAAGGAGTAAACAGAATAATTCCTGTGAAAGTATCCTGAAAAGTACACAGAACTAAGCAAATACAATTTTTGTTTTAGTTATTTTTTAAGTCAAAATACAAATCATACACAAAATGTTTTAAAAATGAATTTTAAATTTTCCTTTTCTATTTACCGTTCTCCTTACTGAAATATTTTTCTAAACTCTAACATAAATCTTCATTCTGTATTTAAAACTCTGTCTTTGCAATAATTCTCTTTAGAAAAGTTTTGGGACTATAATACATGCAACCTCTCTCCATATTACTTTTCAAGTAAAACAAATTCTATTTTCAAGCAATTTAAAAGCAGAGTGATTTTAAAATATATAAGTACTACATGAAAACTAATCCAAACATTAAACTAGCACACTATTACACAGTTGGACAATTATTGATTCTACCTCATCACAATTAAAAACTAAAACTTGTCTTCCAAGAAGTCCACCCAAAGCCTTGACTGATTCAGTTTTTCCAGTTCCAGCTGGTCCATAAGGATTTCCTCCAAGTCCCATCTTCATGGCTTGAGTGAGAGTTAGGTAGCACTTGTCTGTCAGTGGAGTATATACCAGCTTGGGAGCATTACCCTACACAAGGGAAATAAACGTAAGGTTTGAATATAAATGTTCTATAGAACATTTACAAATATTTATACAGTGTGAGATTCTACTTAAAAAGATAAAAGGCAACAAAAAGATTAAAGTTTTTAACACAGAACAATATCCAAAGTATTCTTAATGAAAGAAACTTTCTAAAGCGCAAACTGGAATTAAACTTAGTTATTTTTCAAGCATGTATTTTATTCTTTCCTCAATTAATATACTGTTAGGTGTTCCAAATAGTCTCTTGAGTTTTTGATAATAGTACAGAAACATACTTCTAAGGCAAACAAAATAAATATATTATATAATCAAATACAAAAAGACATTTTGTTTTGCATTTTAAATTCATGTAAATTATTTCCTTAAATTTTATAATCTTCACAAATAAGAATTACTTTAGAGATCTCAAAGCATAATTAATTTTAAAAGTTTCTTATGAAATGAATAATTTTAACATCATATAATTTTCAAATTTTCTACTAAATTTTAGGGAAAAAAGATTCCAATTCCAGCTGCAGTTTAGAGTTTTTCCTTAATTTAGGTAGACAGACTAGGTCTCGAAATGTGTTTCCTTTTTGAAAGAGCCAGCTGGCAACTCTCCTGACATATGCTTATTAACATAATTGCCAAAATTTTTTGATGATGGATTATGATAAAAATAAGGCAGAAAGAATACAGATAGATTTTTCTGAGAATAAGTTACATGAGTTAGGCTATTTTTTCCAAAAGTTGTTTTACCTTACAAAACATAAAAACATTTAGTAAACATATTTTAGCATATTTAAAATTGCACTAATGTTGCCCTTGTATAAGGAGGCATGAACCAAATTGCTTCTACTGGGGTTGCCTATGTTCACTTCTCTTTGAATTGAAGGTATGTCTGAATTTCTATATAAATGCTACTCTAATAAAAGGTACATTTAGAGAATTCAGTATAATACTGCCATTATTTTAACTTTTCTGTAAAGAAAATGATTTTTTTCCAATGTAACATTTTTTAATCATGATGAAACGAAAAGAAAACAGTAACAAAAACATTCTTGAAAGTTACAACTAAAATAAAAATAAATATTTCATCCAATAAAGTAAATAATTTCTAAGAGGAAATAAAACATTTCTGCCACAAGTCATACCTGATACTCGTAAGTATACTGAAGTTCAGTATCCACCATTTGAACATAACATATGTCATCACTTTTCATATAGAATCTAACTTGTTTTTTCCAAGCCCAGTCTTCAGTTGTATGAACTTGAGCTTGGTTCAATTGTTTCACCACATCAATATTATGAATAATGTCAAGGATTAGTGCTTTAAGCTTAAGCTCCATGATGCCAGATTCTATATACAAATAAATATAATTGGAGAAAATGTTAGCCTGTGACTTATATACTTCATGATATCAGGGCATTTCTTAATTAATCTAAATGGTAATTTCTTTATATATTTGAGTGGTATAGAAATATAGATCATGCAAGCCAAAAAAGTATCAACTCCACCATCAGTAAGAAATAAAAATTTTGTATGTGAAAACTAAGACATCAACATTCAATACGAGAAGAGTTCTGGTTCCTTAGGCAAGGCGTAAGCACATGCCAGCCTGCTTTCCCTCTGAATGCAGGTAGAGAAAACACAGACAACATGCACTGAACTGCTTGCTATTTAAGACTCTGAAAAGTAAAAAGTATTGGGCAATTGAGGAAGATCTGAATTAGAAGTGTTGCTAAACAAGTAGAGAATTTACCTGTTTCTTTTTTCCCCCTCTCTGGTATCCCTAGGCCTGGACGCAGGCAGTCAGAAACCCAGATTGCTGTAGACAGGGAGAGCTCCTGGAGGAGGAGTCTCCAGGTAGCCACAGTGCTGGCAGTTAAGATCTAGAAATGCCTAAAACTCTGAGGGAAGGAAACATTCCTCTGAAATCAGAGAAGCTATGATCCTAAAAAGAGCAGGACAAACCCCCACTGCTCTCTTTTTCTCTCTGTGTTCTCCCATCAGTTGGCCCAGATTATGGGTGCAGTCACAGAAAGTATGCAGGGGAGTATAGAGTATATGAAACCTCAGCTTTCTAGCCAGGGGACAAAACAGGAGCCCAAGGGAACCAGAAAATACTGGGAAGACCATGGAGAGAAAAGAGATTGGAGCAACTACCCTATAAACTTGCTTATGAATTCAGGCTCACTCCCAACCTGTGCAGATCTCATTCTCAACATCAAATCAAAGACTTTGAGAACTGATGGTAGCATTGTAGACTTTGAAAACAGAACGGACATGGGAACCACAACCAACAGAAGGTTTGCTGGCCTGAACCCTACATGATCAATTGTTAAAAGAAAAATATCAATATTGGATACATCCAGGGGACTGAAACAAAATCCAGACTCTCAAAACACAATGTCCAGGATACAATTCAAAATCATTCAACATGCAAAGAACCAAAAAAATCAATTCATATAAGAAAAGAAAAGAAAGGTAGAAGGAATAAAGACATTCTTAGATTAATGAAATCTATAAGAATTCATAAACAAATAATCCTGCCCTAAAAGAAATGCTAAAGAAAGTTCTTCAAACAGAAGGAAAATGATACTAGAAGGAAAAGTGGAGCGTAAGGATGAAGGAAGGGCAACAGAAATGGTAAGCATCTAGGTAAATATAATAGACTCTTTTTCTCTTTAATCCTTTAAAAATGTTTAATGGTTAAAGGCAAAAAATAAATCAACGTACATAGATGTAACATATAAGAGAACTCCAAGATAAAAAGGGGAAGGAAAAGAAACCTATATGATAGTAAAGTTTCTACATTTCATTTAAGTACAATATAAAAGTTAAGTGTATATATTGTAACTCCTAAAGTAACCTCCAAAATAGACAGTCAGAAACAATAAATGAATTAAGATAGAATACAAAAAAATGTTCAAATAACCAAAAAGTAGGCAGAAAATGGAACCCTTTTCCATACCAGTATTGCCCGAGTCCTCAGAACTGGTATCCACGTCAGTATAGTGCTCTAACTTGTTCACCAGTTGTGTTTCAACCTGATGAAGACTATGATCTTGGATAGCATTTTCTACATCTTCAGTAAATTTAATCTGCTCCGCCAAGCATAATATCTATTGAATTAAGAGAAAATATATACTTTAAAAGGTGAATTTACTTAGGAATATTTTATCAACTTAAGAAAATAAATCCTCTTCCCAAATTTTCCATTGTATATTGAATCTCTGTACCTGAATGCCTTTTTGGTACCTCAAATATTAACAGAGAATGCAACCCAGCTTACTTCTCAGAACTCATCTCATACTCCTCTCCGACAGGCCTATTCAGTGGGTCCTAGCACCCACCAAACTAATTGTAACATAAGGGACTTGGTACTTTCTTCCTGACTCTCCTCAAAAATGGCTTTTTTTCAACCAGTAGGATGCAAAGATAACAGAGTATGATGCATTCCATGCAATAAAAAAGTAACCTACTAGCATTCCAAATAATATCTCAGTATATTACTGAAGTCTACCATTTCAAATTCCAATTTTATCTTAATTAAGATGTCATATCTTTCAGTCTAATACTAAAAAACAGAAACTAACTCTAGATCAATATAGATATCTTTACATTTATATTAAACATGAAATGTTAACCACTGCTTCAGAGGCTTTCTTTAATAGTACCAATATAGCAAGGCTACTAATAAACCAAATTACATATTTAAACACCAATCTTTGAAAACGTATATTAAAATAGTTTGATACGTTCTTGGATGAACAAGGTAAACCAATAATATCCTCCTTTCAACTAAAGGCATAATCCATCATCATACTAAAACACTAAACCTATTCACCAATTACTACTGAACAGATTGTTTTTATGATATATATCTTCCACCATACAGATGAGTACCATCAAATGCTTCTATTTATCAGATTAACTCATTTAATTATCTACATATACATTTTATAATTCTATATAGCAGGCTAAGCTGCTGTCTTGCTCTAACTTAAAACATCCAGGAGATCATGGTTCGATTCCCAGTCAAGGCACATGCCCGGGTGGTGGGCTCGATCCCCAGTAGGGGGTGTGCAGGAGGCAGCCGATCAATGACTCTCTCATCATTGATGTTTCTCTCCCTCCTTCTCCCTTCCTCTCTCTCTGAAATCAACAAAAAATATATTTTAAAAAAAAACATCGGGTAAATATTGTATTAGATTCTTTTATGGAAGAGAAAGCCAATTACTAACTCTTTCCAGGGCAAAGTTATCTGCCATACTTTGTAGTACAAAACTCACCAGCTTCTTTAATCAGATATAGCATGAAGCATTTAAGCAGATCCAAATCTGCTTTTTGTGAAAAGACTTTGCTCTTTAATTTTCATACAGAAATGTTCACTCACCACCTGCACACTAATACTAACACATGTGAATTCTCTTCAGGCAAGACTCCTGAATTTCTGTATTAAAAATGCACATCAATCATCTCAATTTCTAATAGTCTGACATACAATTTCTGTGAGAGGCTAACAAAAAGGATAGTCAAGATATGGTCTTGGCTAATTCTCAAGTCACGTTACCATTAACATATTTGCACAGGCACTAACATTATTAATTATCTGAAATGTAATGGTCACTAATGGTGCTCTGCAAAGATCACACGATTTAACCATCAAAATGAGTTGGCAATGTCAGTATTATTACATCCTCTTAACTAAATGTCAAAAAGAATCCCTCAGAGTATAACTGGAAAAGGCAGAATTTGAACCAAAGTCAAATTCTTTCCATTTACCATGCTACCTCCCTCCCAGGCCAGAAAGTGAATTCTCAGGTCCTTACAAAAATACCTTTAAAGAACTAAATTAACGGTACATAGTAACAGGTACCAGACATTCATGTGATAAGTTATATTACTCAATCCCCTCATGAAGATGCTTGACATAAATTTTTCTTAGCATACCACTAATAAACTAGAATTCTTCATTTTGATAAATTAATGAACTACAGTGGATGGACCCTTGAACAAGATGGATTTGAACTTCGCCAGTTCACTAATACGTGAAATTTTTCAATAAATACAGGGTGGGGCAAGAGTAGGTTTACAGTTGTTCATATGGAAAATAATACAATTATTAACAAATAATAATACAAAAATAAACTGTGTTTCACCTGCTCACAACTGTAAACCTACTTGCCTCACCCTGTATACAGCTGGCACTCTGTATCCCTGGGCTTTGCATCAGGGGATTCAACCAACTGTAGATCAAAAATACTATTTCTGTGCCATTTTATATAAAGGACTTGAGCATTCTTGGATTTTGGTATTTCCGGTTAGAAGGCTGGGGGATGTGGGGGTGGAATGGAACCAATCCTCGACAGATAACAGAGGGAAAACTGCAGGTAAGTTTGAGGGCAGTCAAAAGTTATACACAGCTCTGGCTGGGTGGCTCAGCTGGCTGGAGCATGATCCTGTGCACCAAAAGGCTGCAGGTTTGATTCCCGGTCAAGGCACATACCTAGGTTGCAGATTTGATCCCAAGTCAGGGCAGGCATGGGAGGCAATCGATCGATGTTTGTCTCTCTCTCTCTCAAAATCAACAAAAACATATCCTCAGGTAAGGATTTTTTTAAAAAGTTATATACAGATTTTAGATTGCATGGTAAATTGGCGCCCCTAATCCTCACATTGTTCAAGAGTCAAGACTATTTATATGTTTAGTAGTTCACATTTTTACAGAGATAATAAGCTATTTATATTTTTAGTAGTTCACGTTTTTACTAGAATTGAATCCTCAAGAGCTCAGTGGCAAGTTTCAGGTTCAACTCCAGCAACTTTCTTTAGCCTGTATCTCCCAGCACATCTCCTGACACAACTGTCATTTCCCCAATCCAATTACTATGCAATTCTACTTTTGTAGACTTTTTAAATATTGTCTTTAAATCAATTTAAATCCTACCTGAAAGTTGACAGAGTACTAGGAAACATTTCCAGAGGTACTAAAGCAGCTTACCTCTGACTTTGCAATGGCAATATTCGCTGATGATTGCTTTTACTTTAAGAACTTAACAAGATTTTTTAAACATATTTTAGTTTGACTCAAAGTGCTAAAAGATACAAATAACATGAATGATAAAATGTCCAAGAATCTAAAATGTTCCAAGCTTTCTATTTAACACCTCATGGTTTAAATCAACATAAAAACCTGTCCCAATAGCTACTAAATGTTTTAATCTGAAAAGCAAATAACTTTGAGCAGCTGGGTAGATTTTCTTGTGAGAAATCATAGAACATTTCAATGCATACCTTTCATAGACCCTAAGAACTAAAGTTCCTGATGTACTAAATCAATAGTGTTAGTCTCAACCAGCAATAAAACAAATCCTGAGCAAGGCAGAATACTTACCACAAGTCTTAGCACTACACTTTGATAAGGCCTGGGTTGAGTTTCATGTGACTTGTACCTAGAATCCAATGTTTCAAGAATGAACACTATCAACACTGAGCCGCAGCAGTCTGTGACGCTCACTGTGTAACCGAGCTCTCGGCTTCCCATCCGACACTTTAGTTCAGTGGTGTGACCACACTGCACATCTACACTAACACCCTGCTAAGTTCCTGTCTGTGCCAACCTCTTAGACGGTCCCATGGGATGGGTGGGGGACAGCGTTACCCATCCTGCGCCCTCCCATCAGTGATGGACTAACACCTGGGAGGAGGACGCTGCTACATGACTGCTGCTCACTCCGCATCCACTCCCCACCGGCTTGGCTGCTTGGATCTCAGCATGCCTGCTGCTGGAAAGCATCGGAATTAAGCAAATTAATGGAGCTAGAAGAGAACTTCACTACCAGGGAGGTCTTCCCTCGCGTTTTACAGCTGAGGGAACTGAGATGCAAAAGGGAAGCAATGTGTGAGCCCTGTGACCCCTAGGTCAGGGGTCATCCCAGGATACCGGGCCTAATGATATTCCAGACACAAGCTTTCTTACCTGCGAAGGGAACAGCGATGAGTCAATTGCACCTCGAGAACTTCGACCAGCTGTAACACATTCTGTCAACAACTGTTTCAAAGTTTGCTTCATTTCCAAGGCCAAATCATTTAGCCACGTCTGAAAATAACATTAGAAAGTAATATATACATGTCATAAAACAGGTATATAATCTACTGACTGACCCCATTCTTTGAGTTCAGGAGGGCGAATGATAATTTCTCATTGACTCTTACATCCCAATGTGTTCTATGGCATATAATTATTTAATTTATAAATGATTTAACTAATTTGAAGAAAACCTTTTTTTTAACCTCTTGGCATAATGGCAAGTATAAAAACTCAAAAGTTATAGTTAACTATCACCCCATCTATACAAACCAATGTAATATGAACATTTAAAAAGTAACCCATTCCTTTCATCATTACAACTAATCAAACTAGATAGTTGGGCCAATAAATCAGTGTCATAGTGACTAGCTAAGTCCTCTGGCTTATGCTATCCAGATGATCTCATATTCAAAAAGTTGCAACCGGAGGAAGAGATTGCTTAGTTAGAATGAACTATATTATTTGGGGGTTAAGCTGCCTCTTCAGATAAAACTAGTTTTGTTTCAAGGTCAAAAAATACATGTTTTCATTTACATGATTATAGGTAAAATAATATAAGTTAACTAAAGTTAAAATGATTGAAAAAATTCAATAAATACTTATGAATCACTACTTAAATTTAAAACACTATCATCTGCATTAAAATCTAAGGGTAAAAGGTACAATCTTAAATAGCTTTTCATCATTAGTTACTTTAACTCTACCTTCTAGCTTTTTTTTTTTTATCTTTAGAGCACTTTCCAGTATCAAAAAAATAGCATGACATTTTGTTCAGCTCAACAGCCACTAAAGCAAAAGGGTGAGTGACAATCTCTGTGCAAAACAACAGAGACACCTACTCTCCTAATCATCACAGGAACTTCAGACTTCAGTTTTCCTTTGCTGAAAAAATTTGCTCTAGCCCAGCTGCTAAAACTTAAGCTCTTCCTCTCTCTGCTCATCTAGTCCCAACAAAACTAAAGAAAGGAAAACAACAGCAGAAAGCAATAAAACTGTTCATCAATCATGGGAGCTACTTAACAAAGCTTCTGTGCTTTCAGTCACTTGATAAAATGTTGGGGCCTAATCAGGAAGAAACCTTTGGCTAGCCTGTATAGATGCATGCATGATGAGACATGGCCCTTGACTTCAGCTGAAAGATAATTTTGGAACCTGAAAATTACAATTCAATACAATGCAACCTGTTGCTATTTGGTTTTAGCTGTATACCTGTAACAGGCCTTTGACAATTGACTTCCTGTCCTACAGAACCAGTTAATCATAGCTATTTTGTGAATGCACTAGATTCAAGATTACTAGTTCACCTAAATCATCTTATACAACTAATTTTTAAAAGAAAAGAGAGCTAAGAAGACTTACCGAGCACTTATTTTCCAAATACAATATAATGTACTTAAAGCCAGTTATCTCATTTAATTTTTAATAGAAAGGCTTTGCAACAAATAGTAAGATTCCCATTTTACAGATAAGGAAGCAGATTCTAAGTCAAGTAACTAATAAGTTTTACAGCTAAGATTAATATCCAAGTCCTTTTGACACCAAAGCAAAGGCTCTTTTCATAATTACATACGCCTTCCAAAGACTAAAAATCAGTATTTAAAATCAAATCATTCTGAACAACAAAAGAAAAACAAATTACTTTTTAAAGATATGAGAAGAGTTTCCTAAAAGGCCTAAATTATCCAACTTTATGAACTTGACTAAATAATTTTTTGATACAAAGTTCATACAGTTAATTCTTTTTATTTTCATAATGAAAAAGGATTACTTACCTCTACATTATCTGACAGAAGAACTTTATTTTTTAAAGGTACAACTTCTCCCTCTAAAGATTTCATTGCAATTATATGTTTTGATTCCTTATCAAAACACACACTATTAATACCTATAGTATAAAAGCAACAATTTAAACGCAAAATGATTAAAGATAATTATTAGACATCATATATGATCACCACATAATATATACCTCATAATATATATTACAATGCAATAGAATTCTGTTAACTCTATTATATAATGTAATAAAACAGTTTTTCATAACCAAAAAGGGGCAACAACCCAAGCCCATCAACAGGTAAATGAATAAACTGTGACATATTCGAACAATGAAATGCTATTCAGTAATTAAAAACAATAAAATATAGTTGTGTCTCGAAAACATTATGATGAGCAAAAAAAAGCCAGACACAAATGACTGCATAAGAATACATACTGATGATTCCACTGATACAAGACAAAAAGATGAGAGAAAGGGGGAGGGCAAATAGGACTTCCTTTCCCCAAAGTTTGCACGCTGCTTTATATTTAACAACAACAAAAAAGCCTAAATGCATTAACTAATTTTGATCTTTAGAAAACTCTGTAAGTTATTATTTTCTAATTTTCAGAGGAGAAATAATAAATTAATAACTGACAAGCCTGGCCAGGTGTGGCTCAGCAGCTGAGCATCAACCTAGAATCCAGGAGATCACGGTTCGATTCTCAGTGAGGACACATGCCCGGGTTGCAGGCTCAATCCCCAGTCGGAGGTGTGCGGGAGACAGCAGATCAATGATGACTCTCTCATCATCGACGTTTCTCTCTCTCTCTCTCCCTCTCTCTCCCTCTCTCTGAAATCAATAAAGATATATTTTTAAAAAATTAATAACTGACTAATAAATAGCAGAGAGAGAGTCTGAATGCAAGCCTTCTGATTCAAAGAGTTCTTTCCACTACCTCCCACAGTCCACAGTTATAAACCTCTTAAAGCTTCAGATATACAGTGGTTAGTAAATACTTCTGTAAAGCACCAGAAAGTAAATGTTTTAGGTTTTACAAGCCATTGGTCTCTGTGTCAACTAATCAAATCTTCACTAGCAGCACAAAAGCAGCTACAGCAATAATGGGCATGACTGTGTTTCAACAAAACTTTATTTAGAAAACAAAACTGGCAATGAGCTAGATTTGGCCTGTGGGTCTATATATAGTTTGCTGATCCCTAATTACAAGTGAAGATGAAGAAAAATTTTTACTTCTTAAAGTTAATTTGAAAAACATGACTATTTTCCAACAAATGGAATATTTTAAGAAAAAAATAATCATTATTTTTGTAGCAAAGCAATTCCATTTGCAATTACCCAGCAAAACTGATTCAACAATATCAAAGAATATGGCACTGTTACTCTACACTTTTTTCAGGTAATCTTACCTGTTTCCATAGAGTAATTATTATCTATATACAAATAACTCCTAATATTACATCTCCATGCCAGGTCTCTCTGCTGGCAATAATTGCCTATTGAATATCTCCACTTGGATGCCACTCAGGAGACCTTAAACTCAGTAATGAAGGGATACGTTCTCCTTCGATTCTAAGCCTCTGCAGAGCCTACTCCCTCTGCCTCCATCTGTCTTCCACCTAAGACCTACACCTTCTTCAAGTCTCACATTAGAAGTCACCTTCTTTATGATGTCCCCAACCTGATCTAAATGCCTTTATAAATGCAGGTATAATACCATGTACTTATATCCACCATAGGAACTGTCATACTATATTTGTCAACTTACTAGTTTATCTCCCCCACTAAACTTTGATGTATGACCGGTATTTTATTCAATAGTCTACCTAAGAGCCTAACATTATGCCTGGCAGATAGTTGAAACTCAATAAATAGTTGGATAAATGCTGAATCTTACCAGCAAACAGTTTCTTAAGGTGAGACTGAATTACTGAAGGATTGGTCGACTGGCCCAGTATTTCTAACAAATCATCATCACCAATAAAATAAAATCTTGGAAATGCTGAGCGTTTTTCCTAAAAACATAAAATAAAACAAAAAGAACAGCCTTCTTTTTTCAAACGATTACTATATTAAGTAGTCTATAAGTTATATAAATATTAAAACAAAACATGCCTCCAAATATTCGTTTAATGATTTCTGACATCTTTGAAGTTGATCAAGTATTTTTAGTAGAGAATTTCTGATTCCTGCATGAGTGGTTAATGTTGTGACTCTGTTGTCTTTCTTGATGTCAGTCATTATTGATCTAAACAAAGAAAAAACAGTCATTTTCACACCTATTTAACAGTTTTTTGGCTGACAGATATTGAGATATTAACTTGCTTAAAACAAACTTGAGGTAACACTATACAACAGCAACACATAATTATGCTAATAATGCTAAAAATTAATATTACCCCATTACCACTTTTAACTGCCCATAGTGCAAATTCTCTCATTTCATTTATCCACTAAACAAATATTAAGCCCCACATCATGGAGCTATTAGGCTAGTGACAGAGAAAAACATTAATTCCTCACAACATTTCCATAAAGTTAGGATAACTGCTAAAAAGGAAAATTGCAAAGTATTATTAAAGTGGCTAATAGGCAACCCTAACCTATGCTTCTTTGAGAAAGTAATTTAAGTTGAGATGATGAATAAAAAGAAAAAGCCAGCGATTCGGAGGGAAACGGTTTCTGGCAAAGAAGCTCAGTGTGCCTGAGAAACCAACGGCTCAAGTTGCTGGGCAGAAAAGGAGAGCAGCAAAGGAAACGCAGAGAAGGGGGCAGGCACAGGTCACTTTTATACTCAGAGCAAAAGGGAACCATTTTTGAAGTTCTACTTAAAGCAATAAAGGAAAGAAGCAATGAAACTTCATTTTTTAAAATTACTCTGGCTGTTGCATGAAAAACTTAAGAGGTGACAAGAGTAAGTCAGGAGGTTAGGCAATGGTCGAAGTGAGTGGCAACAAAAGTACTTTAGAATAAAATCAAAGAAGCAGAAACATAAAAGACATATCAAACTACAGTAAGTGGGTTAATTAAGTGGGTTAAATTTGCCAATTTAATGGATTTGAAAATGGTGGGAGATGTCAGATATCCATTCTATTTCTATTTTGAGCAATTAGGTGGTACCATCTATTGAGACAGAAATCTGAAAAAGATTTGTGGGGAAAAGATAAACTCATGACTTTAGTTCTGACCTGTTGATTAAGGATGCTTAGTATAATCTGAGCTCAGAAGAGAAATATGGGCTCAACATAGAGGTTGAGGAGAAATCAGGAAAGAGAACTGTTGCTGAAAGTGGCTAAGATTACCTAAGGAGAAAACAGAGAGAGAAAAGAACCTAAGGCTGAAACCTGGAGATGTCTACATCTAAATGTTTTGAGAGGGCTCAGCACTAGCAACTAGGAGTAGAACTAGAGGCAGGCAAAAAAACAGGAGAGGACAGTATCACAGAAGCCAAGGGAAGAAGACTTCATAAGAAAAAAGAAGTGTCTAACTCTATTAAAAACTAGTGAGAGATAAATCAAAATAAAGAATGAAAAATGCCCAACAAATTTACAACAGCAAAGTTGTAAATGAATGACTTTTGGAACTATTAGGTATATATATAGAGAGAGAGAGAGTGGTAAACAGAAACCAGTTCAAAAAGTACACGGCCAAATGAGAAAATGGCTCCTCAGGAACAGCTATACATCCAGTAGAGAAAGAACTGGAATCTACAGATGATTCTAATAATGTAAAAGTAATTAACTTGTATTAAGCACCTTATATATGAATTAAAACTGCCATATGTGTCTGTGTCCTATGTAGTTGTACTGACCTAAAGTCTTCATCCACTCTGTTGAAGCGTGCCTGTTCTTTTGGCAATGCTCCACGGCCAAAAATGGGTTCCAGATACACCCACTTTCTCTGAATGTGGTTTAAATTCTGCAGGTACTCATCTAACTGTGCAAGTTTTCTTTCCCAAATTGACACTTTATCTTCAAATCCTTTATAATAAGGAGAATCCTTTAAGGATTGAAGAAGGCATCTATTATCTCCAACTTGGTTTACTATATCTTTCCAGTCTTTAATCAGCTTGATGGTTCGTCTTTGGCTGTCTTCATAATCAGTCAATGTAAACACTGCTCCAACTCCCCAAAGATCAAGTTCACGTAAAGCTTCTCTGATTGTAACTTCACCTTGTGCCCGACTATTTAAATCCTATTGAAAACAAAATATCCATATTTATTACTTCAACATTATCACATAAATAAATTGTAAGGAAACTAATTTATAAGAAAATATATATTTTTATCTGGCTTTATACCATAAGACAAAAAAATGTAAGTGGATATAGTTTAGATGATAAAAAAGAATTACTGGCTAATGTACCCATGAATATCAGATACCAAGTATCCAGGTTCACATGGTCAAAGTATATACAAAGTTCTGCCTTACACTTTTTACTTCTGAAAAAGAAAAACAGGAAATTCAAGCATCCATCACAAAACACAAAACAATCTGGTTTAAAGTTTTGCATACCTCAGACACTTTATTTAACTTAAGTTCTGATACACCTAACGTGATTAGCAGTCATTCCAGATTTATCTTCTACAGGAGTCGCATTTATAACCTCAAGATCATCTAAATATGCTCCAGGGTTATCAACAAACATATATTTTAGATAGGAAACAGAACAATATTTTTATATTAAATGGCAGAACACAACATAGAAAGTCTGCCACTTAGGATACAATGTGACAAATTTTACTTTTACCTGAAACCTTTTCTAAATCTGAGTAGCAAATTGGCTCTTGGTTTAGCTCTCTGAATTTTTGTATCCCTTACCTTCTATTTATAATATAGCTCATGATTTTAAATGTACTACGTGTAAAATAATTTGTATTGGTTCACTTTTCTATTAAAGCTGACTCCCTTCTTAAAGTAAGACATTTTCTCTCTCTCAAAGAAGGGGTTTGTTTATATGATTGTTTCTCTACTCCCATATACAGTGCTAGATATATTCAGATGTATTATTAATGAAAGAATGCTGGAATAATGGAACATTGCCACAACTTAAAGGGAAGAAAAAAATTTAACTTTCTGTTTTATTAAATAACCAAATACAAAGCAAAATCACATAAAGCAAAACCACATGCTAACAAAGGTAAGATATGTGAGATTTTTATAAAAGTGATTCTTACTTTAAGGTCTGAAGCTTTGGCAACAATTGTATCAGCTGATCTGAGAAGATCACCAAACAATAATTTCTCTAGACTAGTCCCCCTAGGAAGGCCAAGTAGACGAAAAAGGTCAAGCCAGTGATCTGGAGAAAGATGCTCCCCTCTCACATATTTCAAGATAGGAATTACAATCTGTTATAAAAGAAGAAAAAGAAAGATAGATAGTATACATATGTGAGCAAAATGCAAATTTTTATTTACTGTTATGATTATTAGGTGTAAAAATTTTAATTATTCATCTTATTCAGTCACTACATAATAAAAAGATACATAAAAGTTCCAAGATCATTTTTCAATAGTAGAATAAGTAAAACTATCTTACTTTATACTTGTCAACTTCTGATTGTAATTTCACTGTCATTACTGAATGTTCTTCAGCTTTCCTTAATCTGTCATGCCAATTCATCAAAAATTCCTCAAACAGATATGTCTTAGTCCTATAAAATACCAGAAACCCATCTTAAAACTTGCATCCCAAAAAGCATTACCAAACTATAAAAATCTAAATATTGTTTATGAATCAAACCGAAAAGTAATCCAATCTTCATTGGCCATTTCCTGAAATCCTTGCTGAAACTCTTCATAAAGCTCCCAAATTTGTGCACAGCTCTCAATGTCTTTAGAGATGCTATATGCCAAAGAGAAGTTGGGCTCTTCTAGTCCAAAATGATGGCAATCATCACTATTAAAAAAAATAGTGAAACAGCATTAAATTTTAAAAGAAGGAAAACTGTTAAATATCAGTATGATTTATCTCTATTCTCTGTGTGTGTGTGTGTATGTGTGTGTGTGTTGTAAGCATGTGTGTCTGATAGCAGAGGTACACAGTGGGAGACCATGACAACTTTACATGAGAATTTTACTTAGGCATGAGCTTTTCTAAATTCATTAATATGCATTTACAAAGGAGTCAAAGTGAAGTTGGTAATATATATAAATATACTTTATGTGCATTATATATAACATGTAATTAATACTCAGAATTGCATATATTTATGGATTAATCTGAGAATATTCTCAATTGAAATGGTTAGCTTCTAGAATATAAGCTACCTTTCATTTACTTGATATAATGCCATTTAATAAATGTGGTACTAAAACCTCTACTCACCTATGAAAGCAATTAGTTTATGCTACATTTACTTAAATAGCTCAAACCTAAAACAATGCTCAAATTTAATACCCTGTATCATTATAGCATAAACCTACAAATTTTTAATTTGAGGTCTCTTTTTATTATTTTGCTAGGTTCATTTTTTTCCTTAGAGCCTCTGAAAGTAATTTTCCACTAATTGTACATATTCCACTTTAAAAAAATAATAATATCACAGAAAGTAAATATTCCAACTCCCTAATTTAACGTTTCAATAAATTTAATTTTCTGTTCTATTTTTAGACCTCACCAGAATTTGCTTTTCTCTTAGTATCCGTATATAATCTAACCACAACTCCTAGGAAAGCAGTAGCGTGAACACTTATGATTTATATTTTAAAACTGTTGTAGTTTATAAGGGAAGGAATAAAGAGAAACATGAAAATTACTAACTTAATATATAAATATAAGACTTTTTTTTAAAATGAGTGCTACCAGTTTTAAAGAAAAAACATACATCAGCTTTTTTCTTATGACTTCAAGATCATCAAACTCAATTTTTTTCTCTTTTATTAACTTTGCACTTTCATCAAGGGTATTTGGCTGGCCAGTGTCAATAACATCATCACTGGGCTTTAGTTGGTCCCAACGAGCTTTAAATTTTTCCAATTCATGATTATAGATCTGAAGACGTGATTTCACATTTCCTTTCATCACTTCAACCTATAAGCCAATAGAGTTTAATGTCACTTTATTTTCACATTTTTATTTCCATTTTCTATTTAAGTGAAAAATTATCAATACCAACTTGTCATATGGTAGTTTTTAATTACTGAATTCAAGTGCAAAAAAATAATTCAAAAGCATAAAGTTAGACCACAAATTTACAAGAGATAATCCACAAACATCATCATTAGAAAATCATTGGTGTGATTAACAGCACTCGCTAGCAAAAAGGTAATGTGATTTACAAAAAAAAAAAAAAGGGTGTGGCTCAGCAGTTGAGCATGGCTCAGGGTTGAGCTTCCACTCATGAACCAGGAGGTCAGAGTTCAATTCCCGGTCAGGGCTGAATCCCCAGTAGGGGACATGCAGGAGGCAGCCAATCAATGATTCTCTCATCATTGATGTTTCAACTCTCTCTCCCCCTCCCTTCCTCTTTCTCCGAAATCAATAAAGATATATTAAAAATTTTTTTTAATTAAAAAAAAAATTTTAAAAAAGGTTGTTTAATGACTGCCAGTTGTTCTACCCGAGGGCATTTCCCAGTCTCCCATACAGCTAAAGGGCCTAAGACTAAGTTCTGGTCCATGGGATATGAGTACAATAGATACGTGCAACTTCCAGGTTGTACCCTTAAAAGACACCACACACTGTCAGTAAAAAAATACATTCATAAGAAAGTCTGAAAATAACATCACATGCATTCTTTTTGTTGTTGTTGTTAATGCTCACCTGAGGATACTTTTTCCATTGATTTTTTTTTTTTTAGAAAGAGTAGAAGGGCAGGGTAAGGGGAAAAAGAGAGAGAGAGAGAGAGAAAACACTGATGTGAGAGAGACACATCTATTGCTTGCCTCCCTCACCAGCCTGGACCAGGGTCTGGGAACGAGCCTGCAGCCCAGGTAAGTGCCCTTGACCAGGAATCAAACCGAGACCCTTCAGGGCGCAGGCTAATGCTCTATCACTGAGGCACACCAGCCAGGGCACATTACATGCATTCTTGAACAGCAGGCAGTGAAGATAAAATATGTGAAATGATCATCATAAAGTGTTTCATTATACAGAAGTACCAAGGGAAGTCAATTTCATCAGCAATATAAAATTCTTAAAAACCTGAGCTATAGTGCAAGAAATCTTAAGTGAGAAAAAATTAAGCTTCCATTTCAACAAGATGACTAAAAGGTTCTTACCTGATCTTTAATCATAAGTTGGTGACTTTCCATCATCAGCTCAAATTTATCCCATTTAGCCTTCAGATTGCTAATTGTTTCTAAACCTCCACCTGCCACAGTTCGTAAAAGTCTGTTTTTATCTTCAGCTTCTTGAAATAAAGGCAAAATCTAAAGGTCAAAAAAATAAAGTAACACGTAAAAAAACCTATTTCATCCATTTTTTTTTAATTCCATTAATTTTCATTTGTTTCATGATTTGTTTTTTAAAAATCAAGATTTGCATTTAAATAATTTGCTAAATTCCTGGACATAAAGTTTCTAATGTTTACTTATTGTTATTACATACAAACTCAACTGAGGCACTGTGACATCAGAAGTTAAAGAGAATAAAAGTGGTAATATGAGATTGAATGAAACCGAAAATCCATAAAGACAATACTACAGCTGTTCAAAGTAAAGTTCTTATAAATGTTCCATGCATAAAATGCTAAAAAAGGATTCTGAAAGAACTGAAATGAGTATCTAAGAGCATAAGTTAACTAAATTACCCTACTTAATACAGGAAGAAAAGCCATGAAAAAAGGTACTTAAGAAACAGACAACTGAAGAACTAAAATTAAGCTCTGTTTCTACTTGAAAGGTCCTGAGTTGTGTACAGTTAGCAGTTTGTTAACAGTCAGGGTCTAGGAATAAATGCTAAACTGCTTGAATTACTTCTAAGTCTTTTAAAGCACTGTAAACAGTGTCCTATAAGTTAATACTTGTACTTTTACTAATCAACAAAGCAATAATATCCATAGAAAGATTTTTTTAAACCACTGTGCTTACATAATAGACAACAACAAATTCAATATATCTCAATGACCAGTATGCTTCCCTAAGCAGGATCAGCTCCATCTGAGAAACAGAGAAAACCAATGGACCAAGAAACCATGTTGTACTATAAAAATCAGTAAGAAAAGAGAAAAAGTCAAGTCAGATTCTAATTTCCTACATGAGAACAGAACTTAGGTTAACCTGTAAAGACCTTACAAAAAGTTCCTAGTCTACCTGCCTCCATTCCTACTCCTTCAAATCCACATACCAACAGAGGGACATATCAAAACACAATTCTTAACATCTTGCTCCTAAAATCCCAGCAGGACTCCCCAATGTCCACAAAATCCAGCTTAAGACCTTTGATGTGGCTCACATGACCTAGATTCTGCCTAGCTCTTTGGACTGACTGCTTTCACTTCTTCCTGCCTTGCATGCTGTTCCCAGTATACATCACCAATTTCTCTCAGTATTTTGGTGATATGCTTCATGCTCCCCCCATTTCTTTCTGTTTCCTTTGCTGCCTCCTAATGTGCTTGAACTCTAAATTTCTGAATACTCACAATAGTTTATAATCTCTACTGTTTGCTTATCAACCAGATGGTCTTAGTCCAAACCCCTGACTTTAAATATCATGGATATAAAGATGACTTCCAAATTTATATCTCGAGTCTTTACTCTAAATTCCATATTCCTCAATCAACTTTTACCTGACATCTCAGTCTCCACCGCATCCAATCTCCAAACACCTTCCTACTCATCCTCATGTCAGTAAATGGTACCCTTAGCTTACCAGCTGCTCAAGCCAAAAACCTAAGAGACATGTTTTATTTCCCTTTCTCTAACCCCTCTCTATCTATGCATCAGAAGATCTTGGTTTTAACTCTAAAATATATCAGTTTCTCCAGTTCTCTCCATCGCCTCTGGTTCATGGTACAAATTTCTATAATCTCTCATCTACCGACTGCAATATCCTGCTTACTAGACTCTCATAATTTTATCTCACTCCAATCTGTAAACCACACGGTGTCACTCCCCTGCTTAAATACCTCTAAGGACTTTCAATTACACTTAGAAAAAAACCAAGCTCCTTATGATTGTCTGAAGATACCTTCATAACCTGGCCCTTGCATACCTCTCCAATTCACCTCATACCATTTTCTTTCTTGAGTAATAATGGCTTTCTTGACAATATTTATATCTATCTCTTCCTTGAGTATAACAAGCTACACTTCTACCTTCATATCTTTGTACTTGCTATTGATTTTACTTAAAATTATCTGCCTCCAGATCTCATAGTGGTTGGCTCTTCACCTTCCAGGTCTCAGTTCAGGTGTCACCTCTCTCAGAAGGTATCCCATGACCACCTACCCTAAGTAACATTCCCCCAGTATACTTGCTCTCTCGCTTCTCTCATTCCTTCCCTCTTCCTTTCTCCCTCCCTCCTCCCTCTCCCTCTCCTCCCCCACATACGAATGGGCGTTCCATAAGAACAGAGCAAGTTCACAGATTCAACCTCTACTCCTAGCGCAATGCCTGGAATTGCCTGGAATACATCTAGTGATCTATAAATATCTGTCAAATGAATGAATGCCTCCGTGCTTTAACTAACTGCCACAGCTCATAATTCCATTCCTTCTTTAGTTCATTCCTTCTACTAGACAAGTACATTTTTTATTTGCCTTTAAGCCCTCATTTATCCTTTAAGCCTACTATATCATAAAATCGTTTCTAATTCCTCCCACCATGAAGGTATGTTACTTCACTCGCCTTTAAACTCTCAATAATGTTAAGTCTATCACATAGTAGACACATACAAGTTTGCATTGATTTGAATTATTTCTCCTTCTTCCACTAAACATAACCAAAATCATCCATAATATGTCCCATAAAACTTTGGGTTGCCTCTTCTGGATTCTACCTTTCTGGATACTGTTGTTATGAATCCTTACCACTCTGTCATCTTTGCCTCTAGTCATGAATTATGAGCTCCTCCAATGTATGTGTGTGTGTGTGTGTGTGTGCATGTTGCTAATTCAGCTCCATATTTAAATTTAGTCTTACTCTAAATGCCACATCATAAAATAGACGGCAAATTTTTCTGAAGCCGATAACACGCATTATTTTTTCATTGCTGACAGCATCACAGGCGTCCTCCACTCCCTCCCCTTCACCCTCCTCCACCCAGGCCCCCCCCCCCCCCGCACTGCCCTGCCGTCTGTGCCATGGGTTACACATACACGCATATAAGCTCTCCCCATACCCCCACGCCCTCCCCTCTGAGAGCTGTCAGTCTATTCCATGCATCTCTGCCTCTGGACGTATTTTGTTCATCAGTTTATTTTGTTCTTTAGATTCCACATAAAAGTGATATCATGTGGTACTTGTCTTTCTCTGACTGGCTTATTTCTTAGCACAACAATTTCCAAGTCCACCCATGCTGTCTCAAAGGGTAAAAAATCCTTCTTTTTCACTGTCACATTATTGTTACTGTTTCATTATACCAGCATAGCACCAAGAGTCCAACCATGAATTGACCATTTGGACCAGATTATATGGATGTCCTTATAATATTGAAATTATGATATTTCTAAATTACCACCAAAAAATTGCCTAATTTAAACATTTCCAGTATAGTAAAAACAAATTTTGAAATTTACTTTGTGATTCTCACCTCTGGCTTCTGTTCCTGTAGCTTACTATACTGCACATTTGCATTACCTATCTCTTCCACAGACTGGGGCATAATCGATAAGACTTCCATAGCTTCAGTGACAAATGTATCAATTTCATGTAAATGAGCTGAATAGGAAACATTAAAATATAAGAAATATTATTACTACCAAAAATATTCAATTACATAATTTCTAAGTCAAGGAGTATTAGAAGTAATCAAATATATATTAAACCCTAAATTCTAATTTGCTTTCATAAAACATAATTTCAAAATGTAGAATAAGCAAAGAAATTTCTTCTCATGAAAGTTCAGTTGTTTCACACTGTACTTTAAAATTTTGAGTGAAAAGTTAAAACTTACGCATTCTTAGTAAATTTTACTCAAAAATGACTGAACGTTTTCAGTCATTTAAATAATATGCTAAAACATCTTCAGTATAAAGAAAACAAGGAACAGTGTAATATGTTGGAAAATAGTAGTCATTTGAAGAAATAAGGAGAAACACATTATGCCAGAATAACCTACCTTTCTCTAACATACATGACAAACTGATACCAGCTCAGTCTGCAAATAATAGAAATGCCTTCAATTTTTAGATCTTTTAGTTCCTACTTTCTTAAAGTTATCCTTTTAAGCACATTTTATTTCATAATACTTTCTGTATCTGTTGATTTTAGTCACCTTTGGGATTCATATTTCATAACTATCAAAGTACATGCCTCTATCTATAAAATTAAATAGAAATAAAAATGTCTTTACCCTGGACAGACTTCTTCAAAGAAAGAACCAGCACATCAAATAACTTTTGGATGAGGTCATCAATCACAGTCTTCACAGGGCTGCAATTAATATTTAAGCAGTCCACCTTGACAGCACTGAAAAATGCCAATGTACACATTTTAACAAGAAAAAGAGTAACTGGAGGAAAAGATTCTCATTATAATATTATCATTTTGTATAATACACTTTCAAATATAACTCCAAAGTATTACTATGACCTTTAAGCACATTTAGATTTCATTTAGGAAAAAATGCCATACATATACTAGTATGATGTTTTCATTGATTTTGTTATATTACAGTTTTAATCATCCATGTTTATACAAAAGGCAGTAATTACGAATTATGTAGCAACATGGATACATTTAAATATTCACAAGCTTTTTTTGTCACAGCATGTAGCATATTTTTTTAAATACTTATAAAATATATTCACTATCCTGCAAAGAGTAAAAAATAGTAAGGGAAAGAAAATAAGGATAGGTAACATTTATACCTATGGAAATGACAAAAATGTCATATGTTCAATTGTGTGGGCAAACAGAGTGCTCTCAGATCTATTGGCAGTATAAAACAATGCAACTTTTGTGAAAAGCAATTTAGCAATATTTATCAAATAATTTTAAAATAGGCATACCCTTTGTCTTAATAACTTCACCTTCAAAATTTATCCTAAGGAAATTTTCAGGGCAGACGCCAGGATTATATAGTATTAATTATAATAGTGAATGAGCCAAATTATAATAGAAATAAGCCAAATGTAGGAATGGCTGAATAAATTATTGTATATCCATACAATTAAAAATCACATTTTTGCCCTGACTAGTGTACTCAGTGGCTAGAGTGCTGGCCCATGCACCAAAGGGTCATAGGTTCGATTCCCAGTGAAGGGCACATACCTGGGTTGCAGATTCGATCCCTAGCCCTGGTCGGGGCACATGTGAGAGGCAACCAATCAACATGTTTCTCTCACATTGATATTTCTCTGTTTCTGTTTTTCTCTCTCTCTCCCCTCCCTCCCTTCCACTCTCTCTAAAAAAAAAATAAATAAATAAATGGAAAAATATCCTCAGGTGAGGGTTACCAACACAACAACAGAAAATCACAATTTTGAGAACTAGGTAATAACATGGCAAAATACTACTGAAATAGTATTAACTAAAAATAGCAGGATACAGTATGATCCAAGTTTTCTAAGTATATGTACCAGTATGTCCAAAATGGGTGAAAAAGATGAAGGAATTAACAGGTACAAATTGGTAGTTACAGAACAGTCATTGGGATGTAAAGTAAAGCATAGGTAATTTAGTCAAAAATATTATAATTACTATGCATGGTGTCTGTCAGTACTGGTTTTATCAAGATGATCACTTTTTAAGTTATATAAATGTCTAACCACTGGGTTGTACACCTGAAATTAGTAGTCTTGTATATCAACACTAATCAAAATATAAATTTTTTTTTAAATTATAAAACAAATCCAGTATTTTAATAATCAGGAAAAAATGGCATGTATTTTTAGGAACACTAATTCTTTGCAAGGTATTCTCAATGCAAATTAGAATATTGTAAGCAAACAGAGTTAAGTCAGACTTGTTCGTCTAAGGAAAATCTCCTACCTAGCTTAACTTATAGTTTAAAAAGTCTGCTAATTTTAGTCACAAAGATTATTTAGAAAGCTACTTGCCCTTTTTAAAATATAAAGCCAAGTAATAGTCTTAGAAATCAAGTTACAAGTGTTAAATTCTCACAATTTTATTTTTTACATATAATTTTCTTTTAAAGCTTCATTTATTTATTCTCAATCACCCACTAATTGGAGAGATTTAAACTCCAGTTCTTAACCACGAACTCATATAAGAGCCAATTTTTGCCTGATACATAAAGTTTGTGTGATTTTTGCAATCCTCACACATAAAGTGTTAAGATTTCTAATACTTGATACATGAAGATAGATGATTTTGGTAAACGTAAAAAATTATAGTATACTATATATTACTAATGAATTAACACAAAGTAATATGATAAAGCAGAGCTGTGCTTACTGACCACAGAATCTTGTAGAGATGACTAACATTCACCTCTCATTTGAAAATATTGATAGCAGGCAACTGAGGCTCTGTTCAATCATAGATAGAATGGGATCACCATAGAAAGCCTACCCAAAAATTATATTCTTAATACAGTATCATGAAAACATGGCTTTTCTAAGCATCTAGCATATATCCAAAAATTATCCATAAAATAAATATCTGTGTGTGTTTATACACATATGTTTGTGTATATATACATATTATATATAAACTTAGATGAATACATGTTAATTTATTAGCAAGAAACAGCAAAATGAAAAAAAAAAAGTGAGACAGAAATTCTTTTTGTTCTGTTTAGCTTTGGCAGGAAAGCAAAAAGAGACAAGCTATCTATAGTAAGGGTTGAACAGTAGAGGTCTAAGCAGTCAGGTCACAGCATAAAGTCAAACAAGGTAGTCAAGACTGGGATCAAGGACAGTATCCAACAGAGGTTAGAAACCTCATATACAAACGTTACAAGAGCACTACCTTTTCCTTACTTCAAACCAGTATTCTTCTAACACCTCATAATAATTCCTCCTCCCCATTTTAAGTCCAACAACTTAAATCAATTAATTATTCCTGGTCTTCTGGGTGATGACAGACTTAGCTCTCTTCCTCCAGGATCTCTTTATTCAACTACACGTCATTATTACCAAATTAATATCCCTAATGTACAGCATTGATATTGACACACATTTGTTTAGAAACCTTCACCAGCTATCCATTCTAACATGAGTAGGATCCAATTTCCCTAATTTAGAGTGTAAGACTCTCCCAAATCTGTAACTACCCACCCCTGCCTGTGCCTATCACTCCTTTCCAGGAGTATAAACTCTAGTCCCTAATAAAAAATTAGCAATAATCAAATTTTCAATGAACCAGCTTCTTGTTTTCAGAATATGAATCCCTTTCCAAGAGGCTGTGCTTTAACCTCCAGTTCTCATTTCTGCCTGTCAAAATCCCAGTTCAAACATTTCTATCTTAAAATGTGCCCTGATTTTGCCCCAAATGGATGGTATGCCTCCACAGCCTAGTTCAGTCTCTTAGAATGTAAATTATTCTCTCTGGTATTAATAACAACATTTAACAACAACTAACATTTATTGAGAACTTACTGTGCCAGTAATTTATATGCAAATCACACATTTAATCCTCAAAGCACTGTGCGATAAATACCACAGCTGTAACTGTTCTAAAGCTAAGGAAATGGAGGGTCAGTCTAAATGATTATCAAAGTCATGCAGCTGATGAGAGCCATCGGCCTCCAGAGCCCACTCTCATAACCCATGTACCTGACCAAATCATCAAATATACTTGATTACTCTGTCTTCATCTTTGTACTCCCACAGGACAAGATTTTACATACTATAAATGCTCACCAAATAGTTACTGAAAGAATGAGCAGATGAATTAATGAAAGTGGTTATTATCCTTTATAGATAATAAATGCACAATTAAACAGGGCCTTTCACAGAGCTTATTACAAAGAGGGGTTCCAGGAATCTGAATTTCAGATATTGAGGGGGACATATTCTCAGGTAGCTGGGTTCTGAGATGCCCCTTAGAGGTTTCCTCCACATTTAGGGAAATCCTGGATGCAGCACTATGTCGTGTGCGTCCCCGGGCATTCTGAGAGGAAACAGCAGCACAAAAGTAGAGTCAAATGTCATTAGCTTTATACCCTCTAGTATGCTGTCAGCAGTTAGCTTCTTACCATTCTTAGGCTGTGCCTGTCATATCAAATATTAGACCCTCCTGCCAGAGCTGTAGAGAAGACTCTTCCCTCAGCCTAGTCCACCCAATGGGTTCAGCCAGCAGAGCCTATAGAGGAGCAACTTCTTAGTGTCAGTAATGCCCTCTCAGATGAGCCTCAGTGTCACAGCTGAGCTCCAGAGGCATGAAACTGACTTGACTTCTTGCCCTAAGTGGAGGGCACCCTACTCTCCCACGGCACAGATGCTCTAGTCCATGAGGATAGTGCTTCAACTTCTCATACCTTGGAAGCCGTTCTGCCTCTTTTCCTTTTATTTTCAGTGCTTTAAAATTTTTTTCCCAATCATGAACAGTAGAGAGATGCTTTTCCACTAGAGCTTCCATATCAACTTGCCCAACTACAATCCATTCCTAAGAACAAAAAACGTTATTAAAGAAACAAAACTAATAAATTAACATTTTAAAGTCTGTGGTCCAACTACTAATAGAGATTAGGGTCCAACCAATAAAATGGGACAAGTGTAATTGTAAGTAAATTTCAACTTAAGTATGTAAATACAATCATTACTGTGTCAGCTAAACAATGAACAGGGAGAAAATGACAATATAAAAATACATGATCATAAAACTTTTTTGAAGAGACTGAAAAAAAGCCTTTCAGATATCCCCTTATCAATTTGATGTATGCTAAGATAGATTCACTTCTTTTAAGCCAAGAGCCACTACAAGCTACACATCTGAAAGTATTCATATTCACTTGATTCTGGAAATTTAAAATGCAGAAGCATTGCAGTGGCAGTTAAAAAACTGGTTGAGTTTTTAGTCATAGTCTCAGGATCAATATAAATGAGCGATGAGTGAAATTGGGGTTTATCTTCAAAGTTAGTGGTAATGATGCACTTAAACAAAAGTCTGATGTTTAATCTCATCATCTCGATTTCATTAACTTCAAGGCCTCCCTCCATGGGCTGCTCTTGTTCCAAAGAATGAAGAAAAGGAAATATTTCCCTGAAAGGAGTTAAAACTGACACAACAGAGTCACGTCACGTTCTAAGGTGACAAAACAATAAATAAATTTAAAAAGCTAGTTTATCAATCTTCAAACAGTCAAAGACATAAATCTTCTGTGGCATAAATCTACCTGTACAAGAATCCTCAAATCTGGTTCTCTGGTTTGCGGTATTTTCATTTTATGCCACACAAGATGCACCATCGGTTTGGACATTTAATACTATTTCAGTCAGTCAGATGAAATGTTATAACAGAAGGATGGAAAATTACATGTTCCATACCTTATGTTGGTGTAAAACAGCTGACAATCTCCTAAATAGATCTTCTGCTTTTCTGAAAATAGTCAGAAATCCACTTGCATTTCTATCAATCATAATAGAAAAAATAGATTCATCTCCTGCCTCCCCCACTCCCTTAAACTGATTAGGAATGCCGATAAACCTCTTCATTTCTCTGTAATATTTAGCCCGGATCTCTTCAAAAGGAGGCCGGAATTGTAACCGTCCTTGTCTGCAAGAAAATAAATAACTTTATAATATAAATTATTAGAAAATTTTAGATTGAAAAGTAAACTGGATTTCAAAAAAATCTTACTTGTACATTAAGTCAATATTTATTTCTGGCAGATTCTCATTAAGTGCTTCTAAACCCATCTGATACTGATGCTCCAGAGCTTTGTACAGCTGATGATTCCAGTGCAGTTTCCACGCATGCATGTCACTTGCTTGGAATCCCTAATATGTTATATTTACATCTTTTATTTAAAAATTAGGTAGTAGAATGAGGTTTTCAGTTAATACTTTCATATCACATGATGTAAAATTATAAGCAATAAAAAAACTTGTTTTAGCTACCTTAAAACACACAATTCCTTAAATGCTACTTGCAGTATGCTAGTTTATATAGAGTCAAATAAGAAAATCTCTAATTTTCATGTTTATAAATAGAATACAAAAAAAATCTGTAAAATTTGAAAAATTAAGTTATAGCCCTGTCCAGTGTGGCTCAGTAGTAAGAGTGTCAGCCTGCACACTGAAGGGTCTTGGGTCCAATTTCTGGTCAAGAGCATGTACCTCAGTTGTAGGTTCACTCCCTGCCCATGGTCGGGGTGCATGCGGGAGGCAACCAATCAAAGTATCTCTCTCACATCGAGGTTTCTCTCCCTCTCCTCCTCTCTCCTTCCCTTCTACTCTCTCTGAAAAAGCAGTGGAAAAAATATCCCAAGGTAAGGATTAAAAAAAATTAAAAATTAAGTTATAAGTACAAATAGACTTTATGATTGGACTTTGTTACGATAAAGGCAACAGGACAAGTTTCTTCAGGACCTTTTAGCCCTTTTCCAAGCCCCCACCAAGCATAGCTCTCTTCTTCCCTTCTCACACTTAAGTAATGCTTCCACATTTTAAAACATGTTAAATTTCAATTAGAGTGCTCACGATAGCTTACATAGTCTTTTGCTTCCAAATAAGCATATCAATCTAATACTTTAATTTTTGTTTTTCATAAAGTTCGAAGAACTGAAAAATATATGTAAATGTGTAGGACACCTAACTCACATTCAGCCAAGATCTCAATACTATGTAGCAGGTTATGTGCTGGCCACTTTTGTATATACATCATCTCATATCAAAATGTATAAAGAATTGAAATTTTACCCAAAAAAAGAAGTTCTGATATAAAGTTATTTCAATCATTAGGATTCTACTTAAACTTAACTTTCTGTTCTACAGTTGTCACAATTACCTAAAAGAAAACTAATGAATGGTAGACATTTAAGCACCAAGCCAGAGAAACTATAAACTGAATTGAGGGATTTGGCATTCCGTAAGATAAACAGAAACTTTTAATATTTTCAAATATAAATGCATTATTACTTTATGGTCCTTATGTATAATTCAGTGAAATTCTAAATTTATCAAGAATTTATTAGTAAAGATTTATAAATAGCCTTTCAAAACTTTACAGCAATCACATGTTCACATCCTGAAACAGCCATATTTCATTTCAAAGTGTAGACACAAAGTAAAACATGCTTTACCTGTGCTTCTACACTTGCTAAGCCAGTTCTCAATTCTTGTAATCCATCTTTCCAACGCTGCTGCTGCCGAAGCAGATCAATATTCATAAGAATTACCACCTGTTAAAAATGAGAGCGGTCTCAAAGTATCACCTGAAATGGTAATTTTTCAGTGGAAAAACTGGACAGACAACACCTTAAGGAAGTAATCAAGGTTAACTCAACCTAAAATACGACATACCAATACCTGATCAATGCACTGAGAAAGGCAAAAGATCACTTCTGTGGTGTTCCTGCCAAAATGGCATAACCCTAATCTAATCATGAGAAAACACCATACAACTCAAATCTAGAGATATTCTACAAAATAACCGACAAGCACTCATCAAAAGTTTCAAGGTCATGAAAAACAAGCAAAGACTACAGAGGTGGAGACTCCAGAGACTCAACAACTAAATGCAAGGTAGGATCTTGGATTGGATCCTTGAAAGAAAAGGGACATTAGTGGAGAAGCTGCAAAATTCAAACACAGCTTATTCCCTAATTTTAACTATACTGTGGTTATATAAGTTGTTACCAGGGAAAGCTGGGCAAAGGGTGTGAACTCTGTTTTTGCAACTTTAAGTCTCAAATTATTCCCAAATAAGAAGTTATTTAAAATTATATCCTAATTACTTTTAAACAACACTATTATAGCTTATTCAAGTTTATAAATAAAGTATACCTTTTCACAAAATGTAGTGTGCCATTTTCTCAGTTTTCTATTCTCAGTGGCAAGTCGGTCAGCAGCACTCTGTAGTTTCTGAATGTAGCCTTCTAATTCATTAGGATTATCCCAAGTAATCTGTGACTTTCCCCCACTTCCTGCTTTTGAATTCTGAAGTACAACATATGACATTTAGTATTTATATACATTACTTTTTTCCAAAAAATTCAATATTCTATATCATAAATCCAATAATTCCTAACACCAACCTGCAATAAAAAGTGCATATATAATTTTTCTATTTTATAAGTAAGGCAATCTGGCCAACACTGAGTAGGTTAGGGTTAGGGTTAGGCTCCATTCCTTCCAGGTTCTCCCTCTTACAAGTAAAAAACCCTGTACTTAGCATAACAAACAAGCACAGGAAGAGTGAAAGGTAGAAGACAGACAGCTGACAAACCTTGGGAAGGAAGCAACAGGACACCTGGGTTTCCTTACTGTCTCCCATATCTCCGGGAAAGGACACCGGAGAAGCCTCCAACCTGGAACTACCCATAGGGACAGACAAATAAAGCTCCTGAAAAAGCCTACTTCCTCTAGCCAAAGGACTAGGAAAACAGTAGGCTAACAAAAAACCCTTTTAGCAATACCCAGCCTACTCCAGCCAACACAAATGGAAAAACCACCCCTCTCTGATATTTCAGTGAGACCAAGTGGAGGTCTCATCTTCCATCCCCTGCTGGGCAAAAGCAGGCAGTACTCAAACTTCCTTGCCAAAGTAAGGTCGATGGGCTGAACTATCCTGCTTCTTATGAGATTCTTAAATCACATTTGATTTTTGAAACACTTTATAACACCATCTGATGTGGTGCTCTATATATGACAAATACATAGGAGGAGAGAGGGTCAAGAGTAATAACAGAAGTAAGGTTTCTAGCCCTGGCCCGTGTGGCTCAGTGAGCATCATCCCAAGCACTAAAAGGTCACTGGTTCGATTCCCAGTCAGGGCACATGCACAGGTTGTGGGCTCGATCCCCAGTACGGGGCGTGCAGGAGGCATTCATCGATGTTTCTCACATCGAAGTTTCTCTCTCTTTCCCTTTTCCTTCCTCTCTCTCTAAAATCAATGAAAAAATATATTTTTTTTAAACGTAAGGTTTCTATACTTCACTTGAAGTAGTAAATGGTAAGACATAGCAAGTTTCTGGAATACAGAAGACCCTCAATAAATAGGTGATGACTAAGTGAAACTAAACAATTATATAATAAATTGGATAAAATACTCTGTGAATCAGTTCAAAAGCATTTATTGGTAATTACTACATACAACTTAACATTGTATTCCTTGAGAATATGAAAACAGAGTCCCTCCAATATTCTACAATATAGTGAGTGGCCAGAAAATTATAAAGAATCTCATAGTTTCTAGTTAATTTTAAGTCTGAGTACTAATGTGCAAAAAAAGGGTTGACAAAGCAAGTCTGACTGTTATCCCTTAAAAGGCCTGCTTAAAAGATTGGCCCTTGGTAGGCACTTGGGAAGTTGGAGTTTGGGAGGGTACCCACCACACTAACTTTTAAGTGTGGCTCACTGTACCTAAACAATACGGTTTATGCTGAACACCTGACTTTCTTTGGGAGCCTGGAATTTGGGTACATACTAGGCTGAAGATTCCTACATGACCAGCCCCAGATAAAAACCTAGGCACTAAGTTTCTAATGGTCTTCCCCAGTATGACAATGATTCCCTGTGTTACAACTTCTTGCTGGGAGAATTAATCATGCCCTATGTGACGCCACCAGGACAGGACTCTTAAAAGCTCCCACCCGGTTGCCCCAGGTCTTCACCCCATACCTTTCCTCTCACTGATTTTGCTTTGCAACCTCTCATTGTAATAAATTATTGCTGTGATACAACTAAACCCTGGTGGGGTCCTGTGAGTCCTTCTAACAAATCTCAGAACCTGTGGGGAGTCTTGAGGGCCATGACGCAACTAGTAATCCACTTTCAAATAAAAGAATAAATGGGTACATTCCTCTTCTACATAATTTTTCAAATATCTCATTTATGAAGACTAGAAATGTAGACTGCAAAAAGTTAGCAGTCACATAGTAACATATACGCTAAACCCGTTGTGGGTTTTCCTAATTTCACACATGTGGATATTTCAATAAGCACGATAAAGAGCAAATAAACCTTAAATTTGTATCTCTGCTACTGGTTCACGAGTGCTCATTCATGATTAAAGATGTTAATCATTTGTCATGCGTTCCAAATTCAATGCCATGTCTTTTGGTATCATTTTACTATGTTTTAATTTTTGGCTGTACAGAAGTTGTGCACTGAAATATACTCATGTTCTCTTTTAAAATAAATAAATAAAATCAGGAGATCATCGAAAAGTACGTCTTGTGTATAAGGATCATCTGATACTTCAGCGAACAGATACTTCAGCGAACAGATAAATATAATGGCATATTTATACATATTAATTCAATTAATCAAAATGAGCACAAAAATATGTGTAACATTATAACCATTTAAAATACACTTAGAATGAAATGTTACTTGTTAAAAGTGAAGGGAGTCATTGGGGAGCAAAATAAAGCCTCAGATCAATGGTTATACTGAGCTAAAGGGTATACTAAAAAACTAAGAAATAAGAAACACTTCACATGTAAAAACTAATTATAATAACATGAAAAGTCCATTTACCTTAATTATCTGTTCAAATGCTAAGGCAGATTGTAACATCATTGGCCTCTGACTTTGAATCATTTGTTGATCGATAGAATTGTAAAAATGTGCCACCTACAAAGTAAAAGTGCAATTAGCAAAGATCAATAATAAATAGCACACTTAATTTTTCTTCATTTTAAATTGTCTGAATGGAAATAATAACTTTTCTCAATTTTAAGATTTAACAAAAATACTTTTTTCATCTCCATTACAGCATTTATGCATGTACTATTATATACAATCAACAAATATGTCTTGGGTTCCTATAATTTGCCAAGTAGTGTCTTGGGGGCTGATTAAAAACTAAGATTATAAAACCTAGTCCCTGGATTCAAAAAATACAGTCTCATAGAGAACATAAAGGAACCCAGTAAAGCATGTTAAGTGATAAAAAAAAAAACTGAACTCTTTATCCTTGCAACTCTCCAAACCTGTCCCTTCCTTTTTCAGCATATAACACAATGATTTCTCCATTTCTCAGACCAAAAAAAAAAAAAAATCTTTGCACTGTCCTTACTCTTCTCTCACATCCCACATCAGTAAAGTCTATTGACTAAATACTATGAAAATATATACTGAATCCAACCACTTCACCCATCTCAATCAATCCCATCCGAATCTAAGCACCTTCATCTGTTGGCAAGACCAGTGCAGCAGCCTCCCAACTTGTCTATTTCCAATTGGACCTCCTATTGTCTAATGCAGTCTCCAAATCAACCAGAGTGGTCCTTTCTTAAACATAAATCATATGCCTTTTGCTTATGTAAAACCTTCTAATGAGTTCCCAATACATTTGAGAACAAAGTTCAAAATCAGGAAACCTAGAAGCAACAGAGCTTAGACTATTACAACAATCTGGCTATGCTGTTATCTACCCAACAGCATACTTACTGCTCACTCCCTACTGCAGCTAAATATCTGCTCATAAGTAAAGGCACATACAAACAGATTTTTCCAGTTGTTCTTCCAGGGTAAATACAAATAGTATATGACCATTCATTCATCTTGTGAACTCCTATTGTGTTCAGCTAAATACTTAGGACACAAAAGTGAACAAGACTCTCTGCTTTTGAACATGTAGTTCCTCTCTCTGAAATGATCACCCATCCCAACCCCTTGTGCTCTTAATAAAACATATGTATACTCTCACAGACTCACATCAAACACCACCACTCTGTAAAGATTTATCTGACACTATGCCTCTGCCCTACCCAGGAAAATAACTGAAAATTACCATCTGCTCTCACAGGACATTCTGAACATCTATAATACAGTACTCATAATATATTAAATATTGTATCTATATGTTCACATATCTGCCATCACTGTATGAACTGTAATGGGATAAATATGGGCTTTGGAGTCAGGGAGACATGGTATCAAATCCCAGCTTCATAACTTGCTAGCTGTGTGGCACTGGGGAAACTGTTACAATTATGATCCCCAATTAGACCAGTGACAAGATTAACATAAATGAGGCATCTACCAGAAGGCTGGATATTTAAGTGAGAACTCGGTGTTTAGCTTGCTCTCTCCCACTAGACCAGTGGTTCTCAACCATAGCTGATTTGCACCCAAGGTGACATTTGGCAATGTTTGGAGATATCTGTGACTGTTAGGACTAGGCACGTGCTACTGGCCACAGATACTGACAATGAACAAGACATCGCCACAAGAAAGAATTGGCACAAAATGTCAAAAGTTGAGAAACCCTGCACCAGAGTATAATATGTTCATTAACATATCCTCACTACACTGTTCCTGGTGGTAGAGGTGCTCAACAAATCTTTGTTGAACAAAAGAATAAGTGAAAGATCAAATACACAAGACACTGTTCCTGCCTCTAAATCCTAATAATCAAGTGAGAGAAAAAATGAAAAAAAAAGCCAGAGTAATTTGCACACTGCACACAGAATAAGGAACCATCGACTAAGAAAAGACACAACAAAGAACGTGAATTTTGAGTTTGAAATTAAAGGAAGGCCTTGAGTTTTCTAATCAGAAAGAACAGGTATCAGTGCATGGAGACACATTCAAAGAGCCAAGTTTTGTGTATTACTGAACTACAGGTTGCAATGTGAGGGGGAAAGTACAGGTGGTAAAGGTCACAACCAGTGAGGTTAGTTAGTGCATAATTAAGAAGGGCCTTGTATACTATGCCAGAGATAAGACAATGAGGTGATAATAGTTGGTTTTAAACATGTAAATGATATGATGGCAACGTGCTGAACGGGTAGACGACCAAGAACAGAGACCAGCCCACCAGCATGGTAATTTCCTAAGAATCTACCCCTTGAAAGCAGGCAGAGGACCCCTTTTAATTAGAAGGTCCTTTGAGACCCATGCAAGTAACATGAAAGATGAAAAAAGAGAATAGTCTATTTTTCTAAAAGTTTTTAAAATGAAAAGCAATAATAATACCTTAAATTATAAATGCCAATATAGTTTACATAGCAAATTTTATAATGTAGTCATTTAGCAAATCAATTTCACAAGAGTTAATGGTGTCATTCTATTAGCCTAAAAAAGTCAAGAGTAGAAAACAAATATTCTAAAGCAATCAACTCAGGATAGTCATATTTTCAAAAATATAATTTCATACTTGTTTAAGAATAATCGCTTGCTTGCAGAATTTCTGTGCAATGTTTGCAACTTGCTGTATTTTGGCAGGAATGACAAAGCCAAGTGCAGAAAGCTGACGAACTTCTCTCAGAAGAATCACCAGCCGATCCGAATAATGCACTTTTAATGAGCCATCGTTAGGATCTAGTTCCATAATTCTACTATTAGCCTCAATACTACAAAACAAAATGAATGACTTTTTAAGTTTCATGTTCTCACTCTTCGGACTGATGAAAAACAATAGTTTTTACAACTTTTCTGTAAATATAATGTTAATTTGAGGTTTAAAAAAATTTTTTTAATTATAGTTTTCAACTGGTTATCTTTTTCACACAGTATCTCACAGTTCAGATCTTGATAATAAACTGTAACAGCTAAAATATAACATTAATATTTCAGCCAAGCAGTTTTGAATTCAGAAAAATCAATCTCTCAACCTTCACCTAAGACTCAAAACTGACATCATATCCACCATAAAGAAAAAAGGTTTTGATTCATTTTCTAAAAGGTTTTTTTTTTACCCTTCTTATTTGGTTCTTTAATACTTTTATTAAAGGATCAATGATAAGAACATCAAAGTGGTAGGAGTAGAGACAGTCAAATGTTTCATTTCTCTACTCTTTGTTTCATGTCCAAGGACTGTCCTTTCTTTACGTTTCTTGTAAAGGCTACAACTGCTTATTTTACACTAGGGCACTCAAATCAGCATAGGTTGTCAAAATTAAACTGGACTAAATTAAGCATAAAGTACTATAGTTTCATGACCTTTCTTTCAGGATCAGGTTTATACAATGCTCATTCTTTTAAATCACTTCCACAATCAAGAGAACCTGCAGGTCTTACAAAGTAAGCTACTGAAAGACAAAGAACGAATCTAGTCAGCCTATTTAGTAACACATAAAATAAGCATACTTTAAAATGGACTGAAATGATTGAGCCAAAACTTTCCTATATGAACACAGAGCCTGTCAGAAAATTATTATGGTGATCCTTTTTGCTTTTATTCAAACCTAATCTTCAAAATTAGCTTCTATATACCAGCATATACTGAAATATGCTCCAAAACAGTGACACTATGGGAAAATGAGTTTTAAAAAAAATTTTTAAAAGTGGGAGTCAGGGTGTTTCATTGTCAAATGGGAAACACACACCAGGTTGAACAAAGTTAAACAGGCTCTTTACAGCAGGCCTGAGTCCTTTTGGTACATGGTGGATCTCCACCGGAGCTACAGTGATAAGGGTGTGCATTTATTCCAAAATTAGTGGATTAAAGAAAACTTTTTTGGGGAGAGGGGACATCTCTCCTACTTCAGGTTCAGGGTAGAAAGGGAAAAAGTTAAATGGAGTGAAGTTAGAGTCAGTAAGCCCTAGCATATTTCAGTTCTTCCTCCACAACCAAATGCAATATAAAAGGGGAAAAATTATTTATTCAGTTTAAGAAGCTACCACTTTTGGCCTAATTATCCTTTTAGCAATATAGGGAAAATAAGCAGAATTTCATATTATAGGCAAAGTTAATTTTAAAAAGTAACAAGTTTCTAAAAATACGCACAATGATATGCTGGGAAAGTGTACCAGGAAAAAGAAACAATGGTTTTTCTAGACCACCCATTTTAAATACCCATTAGAAAAATTAGGTTGACCAATTAAATTACATTCAAAACATATATAAATGCCAGTAACAAAAAATTATAGACGGAAAGCCTAATTCCAAAAAGGGAATCTGAAGCTCTAGGGAATAGACCTGAGAAACGGGGGGACGCAGTCAACCAACTATATCATCAAACTGGCAACCTGAATGGCTTAAAAGTTGATAAACAAAAACTAACAAAAAAAAATCAAAGGAGCAGCAGGAAATTTGAAGGAAAAAAAAGAGTAGAGATGATTAATTCCATCTTGCCGTTTGGATTAAAACATAAGAAAAAAGATTCTTGTTGAAGATTTCACTGTTTAGTATATTTAAACTTACCACAAACCCGATCTAGAATCAGACAAACCAGACTGAATGTCCCTGGACCAATCATCAAATTGCTCTTGTTCGTACAGTTTAAACTGCTCTAAGAGATCTTCAGCATTTCGATGGAAAGACCGAAATCCTGACAAGTCAGACAAAACAGCCTCTGCTATCTTGATGGTATCATCCACCTTAAGGGGCAAAATTACAAGAATAGTTATTATTTAAAATCTAACAAAATTAGCAGAAAATAAGCCCCCTTCTCTGACCTTTGATTCAGAAATTATTTTCCCATTCATCTATAAACAGTACAATAGAAGGTTTGCCAGCGAATATAAAAATATCAATCCCTAGTTTGCTTCTGAATTATACCGCCTCAGGACGGCAAAACACACAGGATAATGCATACAAGGCATAATCTGAAGGGTAAGATAAGGTAAATTCAGGTGAAACTCCCCCCAAGAATTCAGCAATACTCCTAAACACGTTAAGCAGCAGTTTGGACCCTTTGCTAAATGCTCTGGTTAATATCTCAAACAACAGTTAGGCCAATTTGAATGGCAATTTAAAGGAGAGAAATTCCTTTCCTTCCTAACTGTACAAAGAACAATGTAGCACCTTGGAAAGCTGACAAAATTTAAGCAGAAGAATATTCCAGAAAACAAAACATCAAAAATACAAACTTGAGTAAGTAACAATCTCAAACACACCAGCCTTACTAATGCTTTATATATCTGTGCAGTGTGAAGGGTACCCTCCTCTTGCATTTATACATATTTTTTTAATCCTCACCCAAGGATATTTTTTCCCTTGATTTTTAGAGAGACAGGGAGGGAGGGAGGGACATCGATGTGAGAGAGACACATTGATTGGTTGTCTCCAGCACGAGCCTGCAACCCAGGTACAGGCCCTTGACTGGGCTCGAACCCAAGAACCTTCAGTCTGAGGGCTGACTCTAACCACTGAGCAAAACCGGCCAGGGCTTCTCTTGAATATTTTTTAAGGCACATTCTTACCTGGAAACCTGCAATTGGAATGATAAATGACTTGATAATTATCTCTATACAAGGAATGAGAAAAACTATTACAAACTCCCTCAGCACGCTTTTTCAGAATTCTACATTTCACATGAAAATTAAATGGGTATGCCAAGGAAAACAGAAAATGTCCTTTAATGTTTTCACCACAATTACAGAGGGACTTCTATACTACTTTAGCACATTTTTCAATTACTGTTCTTCAACTTTTATTAAAATAAATACCTTCAGTTCCAACTGGCGAACCCAAACTATATTATTGACAACTTCTGAAAGGTTTTTGCCAGAAAGTGGTCCGGATGCATCACCGGGAACTCCTCGGCTTCGATTCTCAAAGTCTGATCGAAAATCTATAAAATTTAAATCAAGTAAATGATTATACACATTCAGCAAAGATCTTCTAAAGGCCTTCCATGTTCCAAGAACTATGACAAATGTTGTAGACAGAAAAATAGTAAGAATTGTTCCCTTACCCTCGGGGAAATTGCCGTATCAAATAAGACAGAGAAAAAAAATAACGGGTTAATTTTTTTTAAATCTGTCATTTATAACAGAAATAGTAAATTAATATTCAGCACACAGAGGTCATAAAATGTAGTTTTAATCCTAAGTGGTATACAACATAGAAAACAGTAACCTACAAAAATATTTTCTCCAGCAAACACTATAGTCTCTGATAAACTTTTACCTTTAACTGAGTCCACAAGCCTTGCCAGTAAAGTTTCTCTTTCTAACATCAATTCTTTGCTTATAATTGGACGCTTCACCAACTCTTTATATTTCAGAAATGCTTGAAGAAGCTAATATAAAATAAAATAAGCATATGTTTATCCCAAGTGGACTGACTTGGTAAATACATATATACATCTCCTAAAATAGCTTAAAGAAAGTTTTAAAAGTAAAATATTTCAGTTTTTACCTGCTGTGGACTATCTTGAATTTCTGAAATATAATTTTTCAATTTTCCTGCTATTTTTCGTTCCACAGGTACAATAATTTTTTCATATTGAGACACTGCAGCTTTCCATAAAGGCTAAACAAAATATTGTTAGACTTTAATATCTAAAAAAATCCACCCTTAAAAACAACAACACAAACAGGAAATTATATTTAGAAACATATATACTCAACCTCAGTATATGGATTGTATTGCACTGGATTCAGGCCAGTAAAAGGTTCAAATACTCGAGCCAGGGTTTTCTCTTCACTAGCAGGTAAAAAATAGAGAAGCTTCTCATGAATTGTTCTAACAGCTAAGACCTAAAACAAATATTAAAACAACAAATTTAATTAAATCACTGAATCTGCACAAATAGGTCTAAAACCTAAAGATACTGAGCAAGAATTTCTTTACCTAGGTCCTCTGAAAGAAAACTGAAACCATAATTTTGAGAATTACTACTCATCAACATTCAAAGTGGTGCACAAAGACACACTGTATCAACACATCATCAATCAGTGTGCTCAAATCTTATGAAAAAAATAAAATCTAAGTATTTTAAAACTATGTTTAAAGCTCATTTAAGTTATAACTTCTCTCCTCCTTAATATAGTACTTCTGATTTTCATAATTCTGCATTAAATTGAAATTCTGAAAATGAAACAATATTAACAACTCTATTATGTACAATTTACAAATAGCAGGAAAACAAGTTATTATATTTTGTATTTAAAATTTCCCCAACAATCAAAAGGTAATCAAAAAGGTCAAATAAAAACACTAATCTTCCATTGAGTAAGAAATATCAGTACAAACTGATTTATTTTTATCTTGCTAAAAAGTAATCCTGTCTACTGAGAAGGCCTAAAAGCACTGATAACTAAGTAAAATTTAACATTTTTCTAACCATTTTTCACTAAAAAGAACCAGGCTCTTTGGAGAAATGATTAATTCCAGATATGAGACAGAAAAATGTAAAAGATGGGCTGGTACGTTTGGGAGGACTTGAAAGTAAGGAAATTGTCAAAGAAATACTGGATTCATGTAAAAATGACACAAGAGCCAACTTACAGGGTGCACTCACTGCCTACACATAAAACAATTTAAATAAAATAATAATAACTACAATGGATGGAAACATAAAATATAACAACTCATGGGTTCATAATACTACTACTGAAAAACATTTCATTGAATGCATATGAAACTTACTATGATACTTACTTATTCATTGTTTTTAAAAAGTGATAGAAGAATTCTCTATACTGCTATTCTTATACACACTTTATTTCAGGGTAACTAATAAACTGATGAGGAAAAGTTCTTCCATCATCACTAACAAATGTAGAAAGAACAACAGAATTAGAAAATCCCCATTTTACAACCTCATGATCATTAATGGCTGCTAAAATCATTAAGAAAAAATTGGAGAGCATTATAACAGATGCATCAGGCTAAACATACCAGAACCCACATATCAAACTAAAGTGGAAAAGTACCTATGAAGCAGCTGAGACAATCAGGAAAATTGAAAACTGCTTAGATATGAAATAACATTAAGAAAGTATTGCCCAATTGGGCATGGCCCAGCAGTTGAGCATCAACCTAGGATCCAGGAGATCACGGTTTGATTCCGTCAGGGCACGTGCCCAGGTTGTGGGCTCGATCCCCAGTTGGGGGGGCGTGCAGGATGCAGCCAATCAATGACTCTCTCATCATTGATGTCTGTCTGTCTCTCTCTCTCTCTCTGTCTCTCTCTCTCTCTCTCCCCCTTCCTCTCTCTGAAATCAATAAAGATATATTTTTTTTAAAAAAAGAATATTATAATTTTGGTGAATGTGATAGTGGTACTGGGGCTCTGCATTAAGGGTGAAAGTATATGATTTCTTGAATTGGCTTTAAAAATGCTCCAGAAAAAAACAAAAAACAGGAAGGCAAGGTAGACAAAGATGAAATAAGAGCTGAATAATATCAAAGGCTGTTGAAATTCAGTAATGGGTACATTGGTATTCGTTATTTTTTACTTTTAAATATGTTTGAAATTTTTCATGATGATGAAGTTTTTAAAAAATCACCACAGAACCATAGTTGCAGAAAAGGAAAAATTCAGCTTTGCAATCTTTTCATCATCTCATTTTGCCTATCCCTCCAAGATAAATGTATGTCCTATACTGAAACTCCTAACTAATGAAAATTAAGCAGCTGTTTCAAATATTTCCACTGAGTAACCCCCTAAAAAATCTGTCCTGTGCCCGGCCGGGTGTGGCTCAGCGGTTGAGCGTCGACCTAGGATCCAGGCGATCGGGGTTCGATTCCCGGTCAGTGCACAGGCCCTGTTGCGGGCTCGATCAATGACTCTCTCATCACTGATGTTTCTATCTCTCTCTCTCCCTCTCCTTTCCTCTCTCTCAAATCAATAAAGATATATTAAAAAAATAAATAAAAAATCTGTCCTGCTTAAAAACAATTCCAATAGCCAATAGAATGTCTGAGAGCTTAAATACATGGACAAGGGGGTTATCTTTTTTATAACAAAGAACAAAATAGAAGTTCACACCTTACAAGTTGAACGGTCACACATCAAAGAAAAAGAAAGGAGGTGGAAGCCAGCCCTCGGTGAATGCCCACTGTGCACCTGGCGCTGCACCAGACAACTGTCACGGACTATTTCACATGACCTTTAGCCCTTATACTCTCCCCAAAATAGGAACAGTTTCTATCAGATGTAGTGCTTACTAATTATAAAATATGTTCATAAACACATGAGGGCCTACTTCACACTTAAAGACAGAGTCGAGCCCTGGCAGGTGTGGCTCAATGGACAGGGTGTAGGCCCTCGAGCCCAAGGGCTGCAGGTTCGATTTCGGGTCAAGGGCACGTAGCTGGGTTGCAGGTTCTATCCTGGCCCTGGTCGGGCACTTACAGGAGGCAGCCAACCAATGTCTCTCTCTCACAAGGATGTTTCCCTCTCTCTCCCTTCCTCTCTCTATCTCGGCCTCTCCCTCCTCCCTCCCTCCCACTCTCCCTAAAAAGCAATGGAAAAAATATCCTCAGGTGAGGATTGAAAACAACAAAAAAAGACAAAGAGCCAAATAATCAAACGATACCTCTTCAAGGCGTTTGCCAAGTTTGTCAAGTGTTTCAGGGAAGTATTTTTCATTTTTCCACTGATGAGGAACATAGCGCTGCCACACCTGACCTGTTAGATGATTACAGGCGATCACCCACTGCTCACAAATTGAAATACCAGCTTTCAGATTTTCTTTCACAAGATAATAAGGATCTTCCCATAGGTTCAAAGTTCCCAACTTTTTCTGAACAAATCTTCCAAATGAACCACCTAATAAAACATAAAGCAAACTTCTTAATGGAAATGTCTTTTTACAAAATAATTATAAAATTCATGCCTAAGACAAAATTAACATACAAATTAGTAAACTAAGGTTCTATGAAATACCACAATGCACACCCTTAGATTAGCACTGACAATAATATTCTTCAAAAACTAGAAGTATTTTTACATCTTGCAATATATCATGTACATCTTTAAAGTGTAGAAATATATATACATTTTTTAAAGGCTGCAGAGCCTACTGTATGGATATCGCACTATGTAACCAATTCTCAATTGCTATTTGTTACAAACAATGCTGCAATAAATATCCTTATGTACTTGTCTACTATTTCCTTAAGATAGTAATGAGAAGGGCATTCTCTGAGTCAAAAGTATTTGCACTTTCAATATTCACAGATAAGCCAATGTAATATTAAAGAACTTTACAGTTCATTACAAAATAAATTCTAAATTAATACATGAATAGGGACTAAAAATCTATGTAAATTTACTTGTATTAATGATCAAAGAATTTGACACATGATTTAAATTAACCAACTATGTACAAATATCTATTTAAATAATTCTATATGACTTGCTTTAAGAGCTACTTGAAGCAACAATTATTACTTTAAGGAGCATTTTAAGTAAGAACTTATAGGGAAAAAAACAGAAAACAAAATAAAGCAGGCTTCCAAAATTTCAAAAGTTTATTCTTTACTAGTACCTATGATATCTAAGAGATGTAACATTCGTGACTCAGGATAATGCTCATGCTCTGTTTGTCTCCACACGTCATCGACAACATCCCGAGTAGTCTCTACCAAGTCAACGACTTCCAGTAAGGATAGAGTGTCCAAGTTATAAAACTCCTAAAACCAAAATGCAATCATTTTTAAACATAATCATACCTCTACCTTGGGCAATATAGGCAAAGTGCTCTGACTTTTCAACTGCTACAACTCTAACCTTTGCCATATTATTTTCTCTTCCTTCTTCTACCAGATGACATATTATTTTGTTATGCAATTGCCCAGGAAGTTCCTTCACAAACATAAATTTCATGAAAGCCAGAAAAAATAAGAATTGCAAAAAATCTATTCATTGATTTTTACCCTTGACTTAATTTTCTTTAAATTTGGATTCATTTATTTACCCAAATAAAGGTAGCCTTCATGCCATATATACACTACCCGGTGTAGTTGGCATATTTTCATTCATTTACTGTATTATATAATGTTACCAATAATACAATCATAGTACATGGCTTATTATTCTACACTTCATCACTGTTACAAAAAAAGTTTAAAATCATTTCAAATACTTCATTAAAATAGAATTGAAATAATACTGGAAACAAATAGAAAATTACTTTGTGTTTATTTTGAAAAGAATAGAATTCTGGTGGGAATGCAGACTGGTGCAACCACTATGGAAAACAGTATGGAGGTTCCTCAAAAAATTAAAAATGGAGCTGCCTTTTGACCCAGTGATTCCACTCCCAGGAATGTAGCCTAAGAATCCTGAAACATTCTTCAGAAAAGATATATGTACCCTGATGTTCATAGCAGCACAGTTTACAATAGCTAAGATCTAGAAACAGCCCAAGTGCCCATCAGTAGATGAGTGGATAAATAAGCTGTGGGACATTTACACCATGGAATACTACACAGCTGTAAAGAAGAAGAATCTCGTACCCTTTGGGACAGTATGGATGGACCTGGAGAATATTATGCTGAGTGAAATAAGCCAGGCAGCGAAAGACAAATAACACATGATCTCACTTATATGTGGAATCTAAAGAACTTAATAAACTGATGAACAGAATAGATTCAATGACATGGAAGCATAGATGAGACTGATGAATGTCAGAGGGATGGAGGAGGGTGGGTGGGTGGAGGGGGAGAGAGTAACCAAAGAATTTATATGCACATATATACAACCCAAGGACATGGACAATGGTGGGGAGAGGGACTGGGGAGGGGGAAGGAACAGGGTGGAACGGGTCACTGGGGAGAAAAAGGGACATCTGTAATATTTTAAATAATAATAAAATTTTAAAAAATAAAAAAATAAAAAATAAATAAATAAAAATAAATAATAGAATTTTTATAGCCATAATTAAAATGGTCACTATTTAACCTCTCTGTAGATACATCAAGAAATCAGTAATCATATAAGTATAAAACTAAGACTTGTAAATTACAGATTCCTCCAAATGCTAATCTGAATAAAGTGAACATTCTTTCCAAAGAACATATATTACCTCCTTGTAGATAAACCTCTACTAGTGCTTTAGGCTTTTGCTTCTCCCTATCTACCTGCAGAAAAGTAATTATGTTTGAGAAATATTTACGAGAGACTACAATCTAACTTTTAAAATGTTTAGATTTTTAATTTGTACTCAAATACACACCTTAAGTAAACCTTGCTATATACGAAGGATATATTTTGTTCCCAACCATCAAGTAATGATTTTAAAACAGAGATAAGTTTATTAAAAATATAATTCTTAAATACTTTTATCAAAAGCCTAATATATAACATGTATGAATTACATACTCTTGAGATTGTTTCAAATAATTCTTTAAAATAAATGGCTCTTTCTTTACTAATCTGTTTATTTCCACGATGAGCTTGTTCTATCCAAAACTGGAACTCATCATTTGGTGTAAGAATACCTGAAAAAGTGAAAAGGAAAAAAATATGTCAATTGAAAATGAAAAGCCAGAAGGTTATCTAGTTTACTTGCTGATTTTGCATATTTCCTATATTCTTGAGGATGCATTGAAAAAGTCTTAGGATGCATTGAATAAAAGTTTTATAATTTCTATCAACAGAAAGTTCTTACTTGAATCCACAATAAGAAACAATAAGAGCACCAAGTTTATACTTCACATCAAGTTTATTGCTCGAAATGATTCCTATATGCTTTTGTAAACCAATCATACCTATACTATCAGTCTTCTTACATCTATGAATCTGCTTCTCTAACACAAGGCTTCCTAAATCTAACTCCAAAACCATTCATACTATTGAATATTACCAAAATGGAATTGATCATGAACCAATCAATAAATGTTTGCAATTTAATTTCAAAATACAAGCAAATTAAAATAGTTTTACTTTTAAATTTGCTTTTAAATTTTCCAATGAACTGGATAATCTCTACTTGCATAATCACATGTAGAAATAAATGCACTATTCTTTCTGGGTGTGTAGAATTAAAAAAACCATTTAAATTTACTAATTGAGCAATGACTCAAACTATATCCAATATTTTAAAATAATGATTTTATACATGTCATGCATTTCATATTAACTGTTCATATGAGTAATAATTTATAGACATAAAATTGTAATTAGTTTCCACTGTTGGCCATTGAGTCAATGTTAACTAACCAACAATACATATTGAATAAAGTATTTTTAAACAGAAACATACATATAACAAAATTATGTGTTTAGCAGTTGACAAAAATGCTATGTATGACCCAAGGCTCACAGGAACCTAACCCTGTAGTTCCCCCCTAGGATGTATGGTTCAGTATTTGCTAATTCAGTGTTCACGGTGACTGTATAGAGCATAAGTACTGCAAATAACAAGAATCAACTATATTTTCTGTTTCCTTGAATTGTACATTGTTAAAGATTACATTTTCAGCTTCAAATCCATATAGATCTATTCATAAAAAAGCAGCTCAGGTTCAGAGAAGATCCAAACATGTGGACATAAATCTTTGAAGAAATATATTAACTTACTAATGTACTAATAAGACACTTGTTTTGATTTTCTTTGATTAAGCTATCATTATATACCTCGTGTGTCATCTTCCTTAAATTTCAATTTTGATAAATTAGTGTCTGATCTTCGTAGAACCACACCCAATCCAGCTTCTAGTTCACTCAAAAGATTCTGAAGTTTGGGATCAAAGTTTCTGCTCCATTCCTGATCCTAAATAAAAACAGACAGAGCAAACAGCGATCAAAAGCTTGCCAATCAAATTTACTTCCTAAAACACTATCAAAGAACTAAGTCCACATACACCCGTTTCACTTAAAGCCTGACACTCTCTCTCACAAAGGAGAAAAAAAGTGCTTATAGCAATGTAAGAGCTTAAGAGGACTGCATTTTATGTCTTTATCCACTTTCTCTATTTGTCATCAAAGCTTACTTTTTGTAAAAATTTTTAATTAAAATATATATTTTAATTTAAAAAGCTAAAATACTAATATTAACAGCATATAAAGTAATACTTATATTTGATTATGAAAGTATTTATCCAAATAACCTAAGTTACAAAACAACAAAACGACTATACAGCTACTTTACTCACCTTTAACAGCATTGGTGCAAATACCTGCCGTACTGCCTGATAAAGGGAATTTATAGGTGATTCTAACATAGAGGAAACAAGAATGTTGTTATGTAGATTCTGATCTGTAATCACTTCAGGTCGCAGCTTGAAAAACACCAACACTTTATCCTTTGTATCAGCAGAATCAATCTAAAGTGATAAAGAAATGATTTTTAACATTATCTTCATAAAAGTTCATTATTGAAAGAAATTTCCCCTAAAATGTTGTATCACTGCAATGTTATCCTTTGGGAAGATAGTTATTTTGAAAATAATTATATAGCATACTACAACCAATCTATCTCTGCTCCTTAAGAATACTTGGTTTTTGCCCTGGCCGGTGTTGCTCAGTGGTCAGAGCATCAGTTGGTGCACCCAAAGATCAAAGGTTCAATTCTCCATCAAGGGCAGGTACCTGGGTTACAGGTTCAGCCCCAGCCCCTGTCCTGGTCAGGTAAGGGGTTGGGACACATGCGGGAGGCAAACAATCGATGTGTCTCTCTCACATCAATATTTCTCTCTTCCCCCTGCTCCCTCCCTTCCACTCTAAAAATCAATGGAAAAAATACCTTCAGGTGAGGACTAACAAAAAAAAAAACCAAAAAACTGGGTTTTAAAAGGTTTCCCCACTTACATGTGATTGTATCATAAAACTGTTTTGATAAGTGATTTATAAACAGAAAGCACTGTCTAAATATTTATGGCATACACGGCTAACTACTGCACTCCAGCCACTCAGATCAGAGCTGTGTGCCCAGGCACACAATGATGAGCAGTGCATGTCTTTCCTCTCCTTCAGAGTCTATAACAAGGGTTTTAATTACACTCTTACCAGAAACTAGCACTTTAATAGGTTCTTTTTAAGTTGTACATAAACTCAAAAGTACCAAAAGGAACTTAGTTGTCTGTCTCCTAAAATCATCTTTACCTGAACCAAACATTTTTTCTTCAAGTATTTGATCATCCAACCTTTTCCTTAAATTACCACATGACGAGATTACTTAAAATTGGAACAGAATGAGCTAAATTGGAATTTACTAAAGCAAACATGTTTAAAATCGGTCACAGTAGTAATTAGCTCATTAGCTGAAAACTGCATAAGAGAAGTTTTTGCATTATATACACATTTTCAGTTATCATTCCTTTTCCAAGGAAGAGAAGTCCATGCATTAAAAAGCTCTCAAACAAGGTCACTGCTGTGTGTGAAAACCAGGTTATAGATGAGTGAGTTTTCACGCTACTTTTTTTTTTTTATCCCAATCATTATACTTTTTAGCTGCTAGGACGGAACTGGCATTTATTGGTGTAGCTGCATTACTCAAACTCTCCTTTCCACCCATTAGAATTCTATTGGTAGTATAATCATTTTATTCCAATTACAAGCAAGTGGGATAAGCTGCAGATCTGCAGATTTGAAAAAGCCACTCTTTAGTAATTAAGTAGGTACATACCCTTGTACTTCCTCCTCTCTATCTGAAAAAAACCCTCAAAAAATACACATTTTACGATCATACTTTGAAAACAGCAGCTATGGTCACTGGCCAGGGCTCCCTGGGGCACCAGTCAGGACAATAAGTTTTGTCCTAGCCAAAGTCAGAGTTAAAGCAAAGGTTCAGTTGGCCACAGCTGCTCATCATTCCCTGAGGAAAGGAAAACTGGAGTCCACACACTTAGCTGCCTCTCCTCCCAGTTTCTCTATCATTGGCAACTATTTCTCCCTCTTTTTTTCCCTTCAATCCTCACCTGCGGATATGTTTTCATTGATTGTAGTGAGAGAGAGAGAAACATCGATGTGAGAGAGAGAGAGAAACATTGATCGGTTGCCTCTCTACCCACCCAACCAGGGATCAAACCTGCAACCTAGGTTTGTGTCCTGATTGGAATCGAACATGCAACCTTTTGGTGTAAGGGAGAACACTCCAACCAAGCCACCCAGCCAGGGCAGTGGCATTAACTTGTAAAAGCTATAGCTTCAGCCCAGCTGGTGTGGAGCAGTGGTTGAGCATCAACCCATGAACCAAGGGGTCACAGGTTTGATTCCAGGTGTGCCCTGGTTGCTGGCTCAATCCCCAGTAGAGGAGATGCAGGAGGCAGTCCATAGATGGTTCTCTCTCATCGGTGTTTCTCTCTATCCCTCTCCCTTCTTCTCTCTCTAAAATGAATAAAAATGTATTTTTAAAAAGAAGTTATAGCTTCAACTTTCAACATCCAACCCAAGATAGATGTTCACAAATTCAAACCCCTCCTCATCTTGTTTTCCCATGATGCTCTAAACTTTTGGTGGTATTTCCAACAGTATGTCCCAATTTTATAATTTGTTGAGTATGTGAATATATCATTTTAGGCTGTTGGAGTGAGGCTCTGGAAGGCAGCGGGGGGTCCTAATCTGAATTACACTACCTATTAGAGAAGTGGAGTAGTTAACACTTAGGATGTAACCTTTGTGCTTTACTTTTCCTCAGCCATAAAACGGAAATAAAAAGTCTCTTAGTGTTCTTGTGAATACTAAATGTGCCAATACACACAAAGTGCTTAGAAGAGTGCCTGACGGTGTAGAGAGAAAATAAATGTTAGCTGTGACTATCCATCGTTTCTATATCTTCACAAACCCACCAAGCCTAGCAAAGTGCTTGGCAAATACTGAGTTCAAAATAAAAATTTATTGAAGAGAAGTGAATTAAATCCAAGGCTAAAGATTCATCGTGAATGGGGTGATTCGATCATCCTACAAAAATGTACCCAATGCTTGGCTGTGTGTCAAATACTGTTAGACCTAAGAATGTGGGTGAACACAAGGGAAAAAGGTTTAGAAACATGTCTATGGTTTGTTATTTTTCATCCACTTATGATCCACTTTAATGTGTGAGGCAATTTTTTCTGTGTATTACTCTAAGGTGTGTGTGCATATAAGGTGGATAAGGTGGAGGGCTGGGTTCCAGGGCTTCCTCTCTGCCGCATATATATATGTGTGTGTGTGTGTGTGTATATATATATATACACACACACACACACATATATATATGCACGTGCGCACACACACACATATATATGTTTGTTAACTTATTAACATGTATATCCTGACTGCAAATGCAACCGTTTCTTGAGCAATCCTGCCAGGGAAGGCGGCAGTGCAATAAATAAATCAATACATCACATATTGTACATCAAAAAAGAATTTAAACCTTTGCATATAACTATTTCATATTTCCCTCGAGTAAATGTAACCCCCCAAAACTGCACTAGAATTGGCTTCCGAGAACCTCAAAAGAGAGAAGAGAAAAATATGTTTTACTAACTAAATAAGGTACATGGTGGAGGGGGGAGTTGCTTGCCGGCTTGTTTTAGTTATAACCCATCCACAGTCCTTATGGGGGAAGAATGGAACTGCCCTGTCCAGGGGCGCGGACAGGAGGCCTCGGCCAGGCCGGACACGGGCCGGGAGGCGGCCTTCAGCTCCCGAGGAGGGTCGGACGGGGAGGCCGCCGAGCGGCGCGCCGCGGCCGCGGGTCCCACCGGGGGCGTAAAGGGAGCTGGGCAGAGGTGCGGCAGCCTTACCGCGTTAGACAAGGAGATCAGGGCGTCGTCGCAGCGCTGCACCCGGAGGAGCATCTGGTTCCCGTCGTCCAAGAAGTTGTTGATCTCGGGACTGTGGTACAGCAGCGGCTGGTCCCAGGCTCCCGGCGCCAGCCCGAAGTAATTCTGCGCCGTGGTGAAGATGAACAGCTTCCGAACGTCCTCGGTCCCGCCCGCCATGATTTTGGAGAAGGGGAAAGGGGAGGGCGGACGGGAAAGAGCAGGAAGAAGACGCCGGGAGCGACGGGAGCGAGGAACCGAGCTCGACTCCAACCCAGAGCCCGCGCCAGGGCCCGCGGAGCTTCGCGGTTGCCAGGGGCCGTCGCTATGGCGACGGGGCTGTACGGCGCCGCCGCCGGCGCGCAGCGGACGTCGCCGTCTCGGGCGCGCGCGCGCAGGCTCGCCGAGCCCACGGACCGCCCCTGCGTCGCTTGGCGGCTCCGCGCCGTGGCGGAGGGCGAGGGATACTAAGGAGTTAGCGCCGGGCGGCAACGCCTGCCGTTCAGTCTTCCTGCAGCTTCCCCGCGGCGCGTTATTAGCAAAGAGACGCCGGTCCTCACGGGCTGCGGCGGGGCCTGGCTCTGAGGGCTGCGTTCCAGGGCTTCCTCCCCGCCGCGCCCGCGCCTGACAAACCACTCGGCGGCCGGCTGCACAGCTGCGAAATGGGACATCCCAGCTCGGTTGTCGTGAGAACTTGCAAGATTTCCATTTTTAAAGACACTGATAAAAGTAAGAGCTCAATGCAAAATTAAGAGTTCGTTTTCTCAATCCCCCTCCACTCTCATGTGCTGGTTAATTTCCCACCATTAGGGGTTTTTGTGTGCGTGTTTCTAATCCTCATGGAGGGTTTTTCCATTTATTTATTTCCCTTAACCTTTACTGCTGAAAGTATTACAGATGTCCCCTTTTTCCCGCCATTGACCCCCCACCCCGGCCTTCTCCGCCCGGTTGTCCAGGGCTCACTGATTTCTGGAGCGCGGCCGGGAGGGGCCTGGAGACCGAGAGACGCGGGGGGAGAGCGCGGCGCCGCGGCCTCCGCGCTCGGGGCGGGGTCACACCCGCAGCCCAGGCCCTTGGCCCCCGCAGGGACTTGAACCCGCGAGCCTTCGGCACCCGCGCTCTCCCCACGTGGCGACGCCGGCAGGGTTCCCGCCGTTATTCTTATTTTGTTATCCTGTTACTAACTTCGGAAAACTTTAAGCACCAGCTTTCCGTCACACTCATACCGGAGCACGAGCCGTTTTCCTAAAACAATCAAAACAGGCAATGATCACAGCGTGTTAACCTCAGATATGCATTAAAATCCATGAACATAGCCTGTCGGTGGTGTTCAGCAAAAACCTTCGCGCCTGAAAGTTGTCCTGAATGAAAGGGTTTATTGAGGCATGTGGCAGCCAGAAACGGACCAGGTCCTGGGCAGAGGCCAAGCCGCCAGCCGCAGGGCTGATGGAGAAAAGCCCGTGTGCCTCCCTGGGGTGGATGGGGCTCTCACGCAGTGAGTTTGGGGAAGAAAGAATTTGTTTTGAAAGAATTTACTTTGGCTTTAAGTGGGGGTGGGGTGGGTGGGGTGGGGTGGGGTGGGGTGGGGTGGGGGAGGGCGACACGGAAAGCCCTGAGAGAGGTACAGGCCTAGAGAGAAGTACTTGTTGCAAAGTTCATGCAGAAGCAGGATGTGGTGGTGGTGTCTGGTGGGCAGCTATTTTTAGATAATTACTGAAATAGCTGCCTGGAAGTTGATTCAAAGTTTCAACTACTTTGAAGAATGTGGGCCACCTTTTGATGGTTTCAGCCTGTGCCAGCTGATGAATTTCCCTTGTCTCTTCCTCCCATCCTCCATGTGACTGCTAAGTGATTAATTTCTCTCCCTCCCATTCTCCGTCTTGCTGTAGTTTAGAACACCGCAGAATTTTTCTTGTCAATGGTTTGCACTTATCCAACTCCTTTATCCTGGAGTTTTGTAGACCCCAGAGCTGGGGAGCCTCCTCAGCTGCCTCTGCTGGCCTTGCCTGATTATCAGTGAAGCCTGGTGCCAGATACAGTGGAAGTGATGTTGACATTGTGAGGAAGGGACCCTTCCCCTGAGATTTGGGTGGCTATGAATAGAAACTCCCATTTTACTAAATGAATCAGGCACCTGGAGCTAAGACAGTAAAATTGGGGTGTATAGAGAGCTTCCATCTGCAGATTTTCAGTGATTCTTATGCATGTGGTGTTTCAACACTCAGAAAGCTCAAAGTGAAACTGAGTAAACATAGTGCCAATGAGCATAACTTTTTAAAGTTTCAAACTGACTTTCATTGTGGTGAAGAAACAATTAAATGCTAGTTCTTTTGTTGAATTTCAAGGAAGACTTCAGAATCCACTTCCAGCAACAGTTGTTGATGTAGAGTTAACCAGGGAGGGAATGGTAGGCCCCCTTTATTTTAAACATTCCTTTCAAATAATAACAGAATTTGTGTGTTTGTTTTGTTAATCCTGAACAGGGGATTTTTTTCCATTCATTTCTTAGAGAGAGTGGAAGGGAAAAAGGGAGGGGGGGGGGAGAGAGAGACAGAGAGAGAGAGAAACATCAATGTGAGAGAGACACATCGATTGGTTGCCTCCTGCACAGGCCTGGACTGGGGACTGGGGATCAAACCTGCAACCCAGGTACCTGCCCTTGACCTGGAATCGAATCCTCAACCCTTCCATGTGCGGGCCAATGCTCTAGCCACTGAGCCACACCGGCCAAGGCAGTAACAGAATTTTTAAAGGTCCACATGATTTGGAGGAGAAAGGAAGAACTGACCTAAGGAATGTTAAAAATTATATGAATAGCCAGGCTGGGTGTGGCTCAGTGGTTGAGCATCAACCTAGGATCTAGGAGATCGTGGTTCAATTCCCAGTCAGGGCACATGCCCGGGTTGCAGGCTCAATCCCCAGCAAGGGGTATGCAGAAGACAGCGATCAATGACTCTCTCATCATTGATGTTTCTGTCTCTCTTTCCCTCTCCCTTCCTCTCTCTGAAATCAATAAAAATATATATTTTTAAAAATTATATGAATAGATGCATTGTATTATAGATTTTTTTTTGTCTTCAATCATTTTCTTCTCATAGAATTTTAAATACACACTCAGATTCTTTAGTTAGGAAGATTGGTAGAACAGCTTAACTTTAGACTTGTCAATTACACAAATGAGAAATTACCCAAAAACACCATAAAAATAAAACATGACATTCATACCACTGGATAGGGAAAATAAAACTAATTAAAGACAGAAACATTGATCAATATAAGTGGAAGACAGGAAAGGAGTACAGAAAAAAGCAAATTAAAAGTATGATAAATATAAAGCATAACAAAAGATGATACACAGAAAAACTCAATATTTACAATAAATTGATTAACCTTCCCAGTTATGTCACTTAAGGAGTTTGAATATATTCTGGTGATTCTGAGGGAGAAGTGGGAAGTGCCCCACCGGGGTGTCTGAATCAGTCACCTGTGACCATATCAAATGTGCCCATTTTATATGTCTGCCTCCAGGCATCAGTGCATATGCTTTTAAGTCTAAACCCCATGGGTGGGAGTTATTGCTTGTGTCAATGACTTCACTATCCTTTGTAGATTTGCTCAATAGTTAGCCAGTCTTTTAAATACAAAGGAAGCTGTAGATTTCTGTAAATTAATGTCATTTCTGCTACATTCTTGTCCTCCTAAAATAAGCTGATACACATATTCTATAATTTCAGGGGTTTTTTTATTGAATCAGTCTATGAAAGATGGTACTGTCACACCCACTCATTATAATGTCATCCACAACACAGTTCACTTCAGCCCAGATACAGTACAGAGTCTCACAGACGATGATGCCACATGTATTGTAATTTGCCAGTAAGTGTTTTTTCACACCGATTTTTTTCCAAGTCTAAAATTGTTAAAAATTGAATCTTTACTTTTTGAGCCTTTGAATTGCAATATATGAAATTTTAAATTTAGGGAAAGCAGATATGAAGTTTAAAATTTTTTAAATTTGTTCTTTCTACTAACAGTTGTCATCAGAGTTCCTGCCCCTTGTCACTGTGCCCACAAGCTGGCTTACCTTGCAGGTCAGAGTATTCACCAACAACCACATCATTCCTGTCAAACCGTCTCCTTTACCTTTGACCCACAGAGAAAGCCTGATGGGACATCGAACACCACAATTTGTAAATTTAACTTTTTCCTTTTGAAGCTGAACATCTAAAATATTTTCCTAGATACATAATTTTAAATTCTAATCATTGTTAATTGGACACGGAGAAGATTCAGAGTGATAAATGCCATTTTCAATACCACCACTGACTTAACATAAGACTCCTGTTTTCCAGACAGGAGAACTGATAGTGAGGATTTTGTCCAGCAATTTACCTTTGAAATGTGTTACAGTAAGTTCATGATTAAATGTACCCAAACATTTTGCACTCCTAGAAATGCTACTCTGCTCATTGTAAAGGCTGTGCTTATATGGTGAATACACCTAAGAACAGGTGAATTCTACTTGGAAAGTGATATCTACTTTATTTTTGAAGCATTTTAATTTTAAAGCATAGCCAAGACAAAAATAACAAAATTAAGTAGGGATTTGTATCTAGTATTTTATATGAAAGAAATAACCTGTATACATGAATATTGTTTATTCTTTGTACTGGGGTGGGAATTTGTATTTTGGACAGAGCTGTAATGAGGAGAGTTTTGTAATTTAAAAGTTAGCAATTTGTGCCCTAGCCAGTTTTGCTCAGTGGTTAGAGCATCAGCCCTCACACTGAATGGTCCTGGGTTCGATTCTGGTCAAAGGCAGTACCTCGGTTGCAGGCTTGATCCCAGGCCCCTCTCAGGGCAAGTGCCGGAGGCAACCAATCCATGTGTCTCTCTCACATCAATGTTCCTCTCTCTTACCCCCTCGCTCTCTTCCCGCCTTCCCCCTTCCACTCTCTCTGAAGAGCAATGGAAAAAATATCCTGGGGTGAAGATTAAAGAAAAAGAAGAAGATATACTTCCGATAACTAACTATGACCTCTTTTGCTTCAGTATTGAGAGCTGAAGACTCCAGTTCTAGGACACAGAAAGACTGACCATCATACAGTACTCACTTAAAAACGAAAAAAACACACAAAATTGCTAAAAATTAAATGGTTCCCAGACGACAGTAAACAAGTGAAAATGATTTACCTGTCAGGCAGACGAAGTTTTCACTCTCTTAATAATGAACAGAAATCTGGAATTCTGGGAGCAACTATAAATATGACTCAAGGAGACCCAAGCAAAGCAGCTATAGTTCTAGAAAAAACAGTAAGAGATCCCAAACACAATCATGTATTCCATTTAAAAAAAAAAAAATCTTAGCTTTTGCAACAGAATTGATAGACCTAGAGAGCATTATGCTAAGTGAAGTAACTCAGAGAAAGACAAATACCACATGATTTCACTTATATGTGGAATTTAATTAAAAAATAAACAAAATGGAAACAGACTCAGATAAAGCGAACAGACTGACAGCTGTGAGAAGGAAGGTGGTTTGGGAGCTGGTTGAAAAAGGTGAAGGGATTAAGCAATACAAATTGGTAGCTAGAGAATAGCCACAGAGATGTAGATCACAGCATGGGGAATATAGTCAGAAATATCAAGATAAATATGTATGGGGCCAGGTGGGTACTTGAAGTAGAGGGGTGGAGGGGACCAGTCTGTCAAGTACATGATTTTTAACCACTTTGCTGTGCATCTGAAACTACTACCGAATAATATTGAATGTAAACTTTAATTGAAAAGAAAAAAAAATATATATATATAGAGAGAGAGAGAGAGAGAGAGAGAGTGTCACAGAAGGGTTCACAAATTTGTCACATTTAAAGATGCAGGATTAAAAATAACCTAATTCTAAACACAGTGCTGTAACTGTTAATTCTCCTCCTTAGCACCAAGAAGGTGACACTTTTATTACTAAATAGAATTTCTCCTGTAAAATCAAGTCTTTTAAAAGCAAAGCAAAATAATACCAAGTGAATTTCTTACAATAGCTTTTCTTTTGACAATCCCAAGGAGTTACATAGAACTCCTATGAAATAGGCTATCTATACAAAATAAAGATTTCCACAATAAAATTGACAAGCAGAGGTATATTTTGTGGATACTACATGTCAAAAGTGATTTTTAAAACTTACACAACACATGCACCCACATGCATCTGCTCATGCTCCCCACCCCCGACAAAAATACCTTCACTGTGGTCAGAAGTCACCCAAACACTGGTTCCCCCCTAACGCCCTGGTGACTCTTCTTTCTCTATCATAGCTGAAATTCTTCTTAAAATGGTCACTGCCGTCCTTCTTTGGATTTAAGAATCCTGAAGGAGCAAAATACATTCCTAGGGAGCCTTATGCATGTTACTTTCATGTTCTGACCCTCCCCTAGAGAAATGCTTTACTTGTACTCAGGTAAACTTCACACCCTTCTACCCCTACCCCATCACCCAGGGGCTTCAGCAGGCTAATAAAAGCAGGTCAGTCTCTGCTGCTGCTGTGATGGAACCAAATACGACATCAGTGTCCCGAGATCAACACTGAGATGCAACATAAAACCTAGTGTCATCAGTATTCCATACGTATTTACACAATAGTAATGTAGAATAATTTTTCACAGGAACAAAATCATTATACAACACAGAAAGGGTTGGTGGCAGGATGGTGAGGACATTACCAAGGCAGTTCCTGGGTCCCGGCCTCCATGCTCTGTGCTACCCTCTCTCCGGGAGTCTCACTGGTATAGTGACTGCATCCAGCACAACACAAAATTAGAGCAGCAACTGCCCACCCAATAACTCAGTCCCTCTGCAGACCGAGGACTCTGTCCTTTCATGAAGTGCTAAGAGTTTGTCTTGAACATCAACATTGCATGGCAGATGCAGACTTTAAGTAAAACCTTTCAACCAAACTGCAAGCAGAGGAGGGTTGGAGAACCTAAGTGCTTAAAAGCCAAGAAATGTGCCAATGCCAACAAAGCAGGTGACCTGCCATCTTGACTTCCATGACATTTCAGCTATTCTGTTCACTTAATAATTGTGTGCTTTAAGTTTCTTTTCAAATTTCAGTATAAGGAGACTATTGTTGCAATCACTGAAATGGGTAAATTGACTACTTGATAACTCAAATACTATTTTCTTGATCAGAATATAAAATAAGCCCTGGCCAGTGTGGCTCATTGGTTAAGCATCATCCCGTGCACTGAAAGGTCACTAGTTCAATTCCTGGTTGGGAAACATGCCCAGGTTTTGGGCTCAATCCCCAGTTGGGGTGCGTGTGGGAGGCAACCAATGACTGTTTCTTTCTCACATTGATGCTTTTGTCTCTCTTTCCCTCTGTGGTGGGGGGAGGGAGGAGAGCAAGGGGTTTGGTCCACAGAAAGCCAGGGGTAGACTCTGTGACCCAACAGCTCTGCTTTTCAGACTTAGCTCTTCGAGATCCTGGCAGGAGTGAGCAAAGCCATATGTACCCAGTATCCACAGCGAAATGATATGAAAGAGCAAAACCCTGGGAGCCCCTCAATGCCCCAGCAGTGAGGAACAGTGCACCCCTACATGGGAACACCACACAGAGTAAAAACGGTGAGAGATGCATCTATGCGAAACTACACAAAAAGATGCTCAGTGTGTATTGTAAAGTGGAAACAACCTGCAGGTCGTGTCTAGTGTGAGCCCTATTTTGTTACAGAAAGGAAAATGAAGAAAAGGCCAGTGAATACTGAATTTATATTTCTACTTAATTTTCTGTCAATTTCATACATGGTCCTTATTTGGGAATATTATCTTAGTGTTTTTAATCTTGAGTAAGTTCTAAAAAAATTGCTTTAAAGCAAATAAATCCACAATGAACAATTGCAGCTGGTTCTGCCTACACTAGTAATTTGGGGGTACACTAGGATGACTTTAACAATGGTTTGTTTTATTGTGGAGTAGATTTTCTCTGCTTTCCTTTTTTTTTAATTCATTTTCAGGTAAAGGCCCTGCAGTTACAGTCAGTCAAGGAGGGGGCCCAGCAGGTCCTGTCTGAGTGTGTCAGTGCGTGTGTGTAAAGTGCCAATGGCTGCTGGAAGGCTACCCTGAAGGGCACTGGGATCCTGCTTCGTCTCACCTCTGTACTTCACATTCCAAAATTAAAAGCATATTTCACATCCTAACACTAGTCTTAGATGTCTGAGTGGCTGCTGCTGCTATAATGGTTAACACTTACACAGCTCATCTATGTGCCAAGGAGCTGTTCAGGAGCTTACATAACTCATTTAATTCTCACCACGTCTATGAAGCAGGTAACTCTTATCCCCATCTTATAGGTGGGGAAACTGAGGTACAAACTGGCTTCATCACTTGTCCAGGTCACACTGCTAAGAAGTGTGGAGTTGGAATTTGAACCCAAGCTGTGTGGCTCCAGAACCTGGGCTATTAACCACCATGAGGACTGGCCCACATTGTGTGATGACATCAATCAAGACCCATCTCAATCCCCTCCCCTTCCTCCAGGAAGCTCTTCCATTTGGGTTCCATAAATACCCAATGCCTGCTCCATGGAGGCCCTGCATTAGGCACTGGGGATGAGTGGTAACAGAACAGGCAACAACCTTGATCTCCAGGCACTCAGGGTTATGTCCTGCAGTGCTGTTTCACAGGTCCATGTAGGATGTATTAATACTTTTCTAGAAAATACACGTTTTATCTCCCCCATCCAGGCTGAGAGTCCGGGGAAGTAAAACCTGCTAAGATTAGATATAGCAGAGTGGGGAAAAAGAGAGCCTCTGAAGTCAGGCAGGCCTGGGTTTGACTCCCAGCTCTGTTGATTATTAGCTGTGTGACCTTGGGAGAGTCAGTTTGTCTCTCTGTGCCTTAGTTTCCTCATCTATTAAAATGAAATAATCAGTACTTGTATTATGAATTTAATTTTTAAGTTCTTAGGAAGGGATCAGGCCACCTCTCTCTCCTGCTACTGCCCTCAGCAGAAGGGCACTGACATTTATTGAGCACCAATGACATGCAATGCTAGGTTCCAGGACCCTTATACATGTTTCCCATTCAGTCTTGAAAACAAGCCCTCTAAGGTGGACACTGAATGCTGGGGTGATTAACCAAACCCCTGCCACCAAGGTACCCCATTGTTCACAGCCCTTTCTTAGGACCAAAAACTAATATGCATTCCCAATCTGTACATGAGGACATTGAGACTCAGAGAAGTTAACATACTTTCACCAAAACTAGACATCTACACAACTCTAGAGCCAGGCTCCTTTCTCTGGAATTGCTGGCATGCATTAGGCATTCAGTGAATGCTCGCTGTAGACCACGATGGCAATTAAGGTCAATACACCCATAGAAGGCTCTGGAAAGGATATGGTGCTTTACATTGCCACAGAGAAGCTTCAGGGGAGTCCTGCAGGTAGAGAAAACAGACACTTAGAGCAGATTCACACACAGCCCAGGTTGCCTGGAGAAAGTACAGCTCATTAGGAGCAGGTTGTCAGGGGGACTTCAGGAGTATTGTTTCCACCCACACGGCATCACTGCCCCTTCTGCTATCACCTTGGGAGTGACCCCAAGCCCAGCTCTAGCCCTATAGTTTGGGTGGGATTGAATCTACCCCGTATGTGATTCAGGTTGGAGTTACAATGATTGGGTTAGAGGTTGTCATGTGATCCAACCTGCACCAATGAGAATCAGCCCTGGGACTTTTTGTTGAAACAACTGGGAAACACACTCTTCCCTGATTGAGTTCCTAAGCCAATGGGATATGGGGCAGTGGCAGCTGGGATCCATTTTTTGCTACCTCATCATAGTGACAAGCAGAGGCAAGAGCTCAAGAAACAGAGATTTCTGTTTTGAGCATCTGGATCCAGCCATACCTGAGGCCCTGCACCTATGGGATTCTCATTTCTGTCATCAGATTTTCCTTTTTACTTGAACTAATTTGAAGTCAGTTTTGGACACTTTCAGAAACAGTTCTCACTTCTAAAGTGACCCAGCTGAAACTAAACTGAGCCAAACTGGGATTTAGAGTCTGACTAATTACAGAGTAGTGACGCCTCAGAGATTCTCTTTGCATGGAAATTTTGTTGGGGTTTTTTGGCTGAAAGAGGAGAGAGGAATAAGGCCCTAGAACTGTTGGAATAAACAAGGACTGCTGAAGGGAATATCGTGCATTCTTGCAAAGAACAGAGTAGAGCACTATCTGCATAATTATCCTCAAGACATCTGGGGACAGCCAGGAAAATCTAGGGAGACTAAGGGGAAGTCATGGCCGAAGGCCTCCAGTTATAAATGGAGACATTAAACTTTAAAGTCATCCTCTTTGTGTCCTCAGGTTGGTGAGTCTCAGGCTTGTTCAGATTGCATGAGGACAGCATCTCACTGACAGCTCTCCCACAGTGTACTTGAGTATCTGCAAGGTGGTGAGCTCCCTATCACTAGTGGCATGTAAACAGATACAATGAGAGAGGGTAGTAGGTTAAAACGGCATTTTCAGTGATCCATAATCACTGGAATTTCTCTACTGCGTGGCTTCCGAGGCTCCACACAGACCTGTGGGGAGCCGGCGGGACTCCCCCCGGGAGGACCCGCCGGGCGAGGTGCTGCCCAGGGAGAAAGACCCGGGAGGCCCGCTTGCCCTAGTGCCATCAAGAGAGAAATCTCTGAGGCATTGACCCGAGTGGTGGGCAGCGGTGCTAGCACTCGCCCTGCTCCCCCCGCTCCCCCTCCATCCGAGGGACAGGGAACGGTTTGCATTCAGTGTCCCAGCTATCAATTTGCAGAGACCCATGCAACGGTATCAGTGGAAAATGCTTCCCCAGGGAGATGTGGATGAGTTAGTGGCCCCAGGCACAGAGGAGCTGCCTGGGTGAGCTGCAGAGGTGCCCTCCTGCTCCCTGACCCAGTCCTTGAGGCACCAAAGCAACACTAAATTCTAGAAAGGCTAATTAGGAAGCTGGCCCCGGCCTGAAGGGTTAAAGGATAGTTAAGCCACATACCAAGCCAAGGACTCTATCCTCCCCAAAAGTTCCCATTAGAAGCCGAGATAAGGATACTTTCCAAGGCCTGAGCTCCTGCAGGAGGCAGGGTGTTTACTCTGAAAAGGCATTCGTAGGGCCTTGGAGGAATTACTTAGTATCGGGCTAAGGGAAGAAATGTGGGGCAGGGTGCTATTCAGCACAATCAACAGTGCCTGTATATATTGAGCCGAGAAAATAAACTCGGGGCTGGCAGCTGGCAACAGGAATGAGCTGCAGCCCTCCCGATCCCATCCTGTCTCTTGTCTTTCTTTTCCAATCCTCACCCCCTCAATCAGGTTCCCGTTCGACTGCCGGCAGGCTCCGGCACAGACCTACTTACTCAGGACCTCTAGGAAGTAGTCTAGGTACTGGTAAGTTTTGCTACCTCCCCCAGGTGAGTCTGATGCCCATTAAAATGTGGCACTCTCCAGTTATATCGCTGCTTCTCAAACTTAAAAGTATACACATGGTCTTGGGATCTTGTTAAATGCAGATTCTGCTTCAGTGGGTCTAGAATGAGGGACTGAGAATCTGCTCAGGTGATCATGTTTCTGGTCCACAGGGCTTAGAAGACTCTGAAAATTGGAGTCCAGCCCTCACTCCTCATGCTCCAATGGCTGAAGATTAGACCATCCATTGGGATAGAGGCCCAGCAAGGAAAAAAGGATTCTATTCTTGCAGGCCAGGGTAGGCCAGGGCAGTGGGGAACAGGACCATACTCATGAATGGGCTGAGTAGTTCCAAAGAGACCAAAGCTCTATGTGCAAGGAAATAACTTTAACATTATAAAGTAAAGGTACCACATGTTATCCACTTTAAACAATTATTTGATTTGTCCTTACAATAGCTATATAAAATAAGCATTAGTGTCCCCTTTGCTGGAGGAGCAAACTGAGGCAAGTGTGGTTGTCATCAAGTAATATTTCTGGTTTCTGCCTTCTAGGAGCATGAGAGGACTGCACTACCTGGCCCCTTGTGGGTGGGGCCAGTGAAGTGTGAGTGGAAATGACAGGTGCCTCACGTGGGCTGGAGCATTTAATTGTTGGTTCGAGGCACTCCAAGCTACCTTTCCCTCTGTAACGGTAACTGGCAGTATTTAAGACTGTGGTGGCCCCATCAACAGGACCCTTTAATGTGGAGAAAGCAGAGTCCCCAACTGATCCATAATAGGCACATGGTATGCATGACAAACCTATGTTGTAATAGCAACTGAGATTTTTGGGACTGTTTGTTACTGTGACATAGCTTGTTTATCCTGAATGACACATGTAAGGAAGCTCCAACAGCTAGGACTTCGAAAGGGTAGGATTTAACCTAAACTTGGATGATTCTATAGCCTCTGAAGTCAGTACAAAGCAAGGAATGGACATCTCCAAATCTTTGGTAAGTCCTTCCATTCCCTCCATCCACAGGTCAAGCCCCTCATACCTCTCATGGTTGAGCCACCATCAGCAAACCACTCTGTGAACAGGAAAAGCAAGAGGATTTGCATGGACTGGGTTGCCTCAGGGATGGCAGGTTGCACATATGACATCCATGAGGTCCTGGGGCACTGTGGTGGGTAGAAGGGGCAGAGGGAGAGCCTATATTGGTCACAGAAACCTCACCCCAAAGCAAGCAGCTCACCCCTAGACCAGCACAGAGATAGGTCTGCCCCTGAGTGTCACAGTAGGAAACAGCGGTCCCAATCATTGTCTGAACCAAGTCCTTGAGCCCACCTGATCCAATGAAAGCCAGCACCAAGATTTGGGGCCCCCAGAAAATACACAGCTGATGACAGTGAAGAGAGAACAACAAGAGAAAGACGAGAGCCAAGAAAACAGGTTCGATCCCAGAGCAAGAGGCCAGGCCACGTAGTCATTCTGCTGTCCTCACAAGAGGCTGACGTGAAGGAAGGGGAGCCTACCAGGGACTTCGGGGAAGGCTGACCGTCTCGAGTCCCCAGCGATGGACTCTCTGGGTGAGCGAGTCTCTGGTGGTGACCCGGAGGAAGCCTCACTCATCTGAGGAGGCAGGGCACCCAAGGGCAAGGACCAGGGGAGTCTCCCACTACTGAGGGCACCTGCGCTGTCCGTGGTCCTGACCCATAGAGCTGCCCCACTAACCAGGTCTCACACAGGTTAGCGACCCTTCAGAATCATGTGGGAGGCTTATTAAAAAGCCATAAGCCTGGATCCCACCCCTGACCTACTGAATAAAACCCCCTTGGTGATACAGTCTTTGAGTCTCTATTTCAAAAACAATTTTGACATAGCGGCAACATTTGAGAACCAAGAAAGTATGACGGACCTAACTCCTGGACACTGGTGATTCCTGATCAACTGCTCCTAGGACACAGCACTTACAGTTTCCATCCCTGTTGTCTTTTCCAGCTCCATGAAAACTGCAGCAACTTCAGTGCTGCAAAACACACATAACAATAACATGCATTACAATTTCTAGAGTTTACTTCCTGGCCTCGTGGTAATTCCAGACTAGTGAAAAAATTTTATTTTCTCTAGGACAGGGCTCAGTAAATATTTCCTGTAAAGAGCCACACAGAAAATATCTTTGGTTTTGTGAGCATTTGGTTGCTACTTTAACCACTCCACTCTGCTGTCATAATGCAAAAGTAGCCATAAACGAAATGTAAACAAATGAGCATGGGTGTGGTCTAATTAAATTTTATGGAAACAAATGTGAGTTTCATATCATTTTCATCTGTCACAAAATAACCTTCTTTTGATTTTCCCCCCAGTTACTCAAAAATGTAAGAACCATTCTCAGCTCTTGGGCTGCACAAAATGAGCTGGGTTTGGCCTACAGACCTTAGCTTGCCAAGTCTTGCTCTAGGAAATTAAGAAGGGTGCATATTTGCCCCTGTGTCATGTGTCTTCAAGGGTGATTGGTAATACCTGGGCTCTCCCCTAGGGCTCCAAGGGGAGGGGGAGTTGTGAACTCAGCCCCACTTGTCATCAGAGCTCAGTAGCTGACAAGGTCAGCCCATATCCAATGAGAGAGTAGAACGCTGACTTCAGATTTTTGGGGCCAACAAAAGTGGCTTGTTACACTACCCTTCCCCAAGCAGACTCACCAATGAGCTGCCAAGAAAGACCAGCAACCGCCTGTAAACTGTGCTAGAAAGATGGCCCCAGTTCTTAACCAATCTCAGGGAAGGGTTGATCAGTTGCACCCAGGTGTGCCAAGCATGCCTCTGTGCCCAGTTCCTCCCACCCTGCAGGTATCACCAAGGGATCCCTTCGCTACTGAGCCACAGCACTCCAAGCTGCATCCTGCATGGTGGAGGCTGAACAGCATAAAGGCATCTATTTGTGTTTGGCTTCCATCTCCACTGGGACCAAGACTCAAATGACAATATGGCAGAGGTGGCCAGCTCCCAGCCCCAGGGGTGAGGGAGCCCAGACATTAATGGGGGGGCTGCTGCTTCAAGCCCAATGTGGGGAGGGTGGTGTTTTATCTAGTTTGTACCCACCGACTGCCCTTGGCAACCACTAGCACAGAACAGCCCGCAGGAACCACGGTCCAGGCAGGGCCCATGAAGACTGGGGATGTGCTGCCCAAGGGGTGGACACCCAGGTTGCCACCGGAAAGCCTCTTCTGGATCTAGAGGTGTGAGGGGAGGTAGTGGGTGAGGCCTGGAGTTACCTTCAAGGCCCCACTCCATTCCCCGACCCCACATCAAGGCAGAAACTCCCCCACAGGGTCCCACTGCCCGCCGCACTCACACACAGGGCTGTACACTTGGTGGGCGAGTCCTGGCACAAGTGCGAACTGTGGATGCGGTGCCTCTGGACAAACTGGTCAGCAGAGGGATCGGGCCCGAAGTGATCTGCAGTCTTCATCTCGGTGTATTCCAGTGCACAGGGCCCCACTGCAGAGCAGATGGGGGCTGGCAATCCTTAGCCCCACAGAGTTCACCCTCCCATCTGCCACCAGATGTGCCACTCATTTCACTGCCCCCCCCCTTCAGCCAGCTAGGATGCCCCAGAGTCCTGCTAAGGAGAGGCCAGCACCAGACCCTGGGTGCAAGAGACAGGGAACAGGTAAGTATGGATGAGGGAAACTGGAGGGCAGTGAGAGAGAGTCCCTTAGATGCCCTGTGAGCCTCAGAGCCCCGGACCACTTACTCAACAAAGACGCAAGGATGGGGCCATCCACAGGGTCCATCAGGAGAGCTTCCTTTCATGGTATTTATTAGCAAGAGAGGAAACGTGCAAGTTTGAATGGTGACCAGCATCCAATGGTGATCGGCCACTCCCTCCATCCCTGTGTGCCCCTGGGCAGGGATGGGTTTTGGGTTTTGAGTGAGTTGCCGTGTAGTGCTTTCTAAGTCTTTGCAAACCTCAAGCAGTCTAGAGAGTAAAGAGAATTTCAGAGTTGGAAAGGACCTTGTTCTGACCTCCTGAGGGATCTCAGGCCCAGAGAGGCTAAGTGACCTGCTGGAAGCCACACAGCAGGTGGAGGCAGGCATGGGCTGACACTTTCCGCTCCACCATTCCTCTCCCTTCCAAAGGTCCCTGACCATAAACCTTCTAAGTGTTGCCTTTAAAATATCAGGGAGGGCCCTGGCCGGTGCAGCTCAGTTAGCTGGGTGTCATCCTGTGCACTGAAAGGTGGTGGTTTGATTCCCGGTCAGGGCACATGCCCAGACTGCTGGCTCAATCCCGGTAAAGGGTGTGCAGGAGGCAGCCGGTCAGTGCTTCTCTCTCACACCTATGTTTCTCTCTCTCTCCCTCTCCCTTCCTCTCCCTCTAAAAAAGTCAATTAAGTGTCTTTAAAACTATACAGTAGGGAGAGTTGGGAGCAAGATATGACAATAACTGGGACCTAAGGTGATGGGTTCCGTTCAAACAGTTCTTCATCCTGAGTGTGTTGCTTATATGAAACAATACATGTATTAACATTTCAAACAATGATATAGTAACAAAAAATAAATATATGTAAAGACTGGAGGAATCCAAATAAAGTTTGTAGCTTAGTTAGCAGGACTGCAGCAATGGCAACTTCTTGTTTTGACCTGTGCTCTGTTTGTGTAGAATGATATCATTGAGGGGAGGAAAGAACTCTGTACTAATGTTGCAACTTCCGTGTGAATCTAAAATTCAGAAAGTTTAATGAAGCAACAGGTGGACATTGCTGCCCAGACTATTTCTAATTCCTTTTGACTGACATATTTGGTAGGAAACCACAAGGTCCTACACCAAAGGCCATAACTTCAGAGGCCGTGGACCCCTGACAGGGCAGGGGGGTCCCGCTGCAGTTTACAGGCAGCTGAAGGACTAACTGCAGCCCCGGAGCCTAGATGCCTTTCAGCCCCTCTCCTGCCCCGAGGCCTGTGCTCCTCTCCTTCCCTCGGCTGGGAACAGTTCCCCACCCTCCCCCTGGGATAAGCCTACGCACCCTCCAATGGAAGCTGAACTGTCATACCTTCCAGGACACTGTTCATGGCCACCTGGAGGAGATTAAACACCGCCCACCTCACAACATTGGAACATGCACAACATTTTATCACAGTCACTATTTGACTGTTCTGCCTGCTACAACATTAGCTTCCTGAGGGGAAGGACCTTGCTCTGTACTTTCATAAATATTTTCCTAACAAATCAGCAATGAATAGAAAATAATATCCCCCGTGTGCGAAGATACAGTGAAACAGGCACTTTCATAGATCAAAAGATGGGAGATTCATAGAACTTCTGTCTGTCTGTGTGTCTGTCTCTCTCTGGTTGGAAAAAAGTGCTGACCATGATGAATCTCAGATTATAGACTCTTCAGGGGCTCCCCACTGCTCTTGGCATCATAGGACAGATGAGATCCGTGTATCCCCAGTATCTAGGTTAGTGCCTGGCCCACAGTAGGTGATCACTAAGTACCTGCTGGGTGAGTGCTTGTCACGGAGACTCATACTCTAAAAGCGTTATGTCAGGTAATTCTGGCCAGGAGAGAAAATGTAAAAACAGACACTACGCACTTCCAAAATGCTCTCTCCTCGCTAACTCCCCTGTCCTCTCTTCTTCGGAGTGGCAGCAATCCCTACCTCAGTTACCAAAAGAGAAAACAGAGGCACGGGGAAGCTAAGTGACCTCCCCACAGGCACATGGTTGGGAAATGACTGTGGGATTAATTCGCTGGAGAAGGAATCACTAAGATCCAAGATCTGCCCCGCGCCAAATGCGAAGATGCTGCATTGCTACTAAACACCTGAATCTCCCCAAGGTTCTAAGCTGGAATAGTTCAGATTCAAATATCCCGATGACCTGTATTTAATACCTTTAAGATCAACTGCATTTAAAGGGAAAAAGAGAAAGTGGTTTTTTGCTAGGGGGTGCGATTCCAAAGGCTGCCAGCAGGTGGCGGCAGAGTGCACCCAGGCGTCTGGTCCTCTCCAGGTCACCTGCTGTTTGCCACAAGGTGACGCACAATTTTGTCCCGGCCCTTCTGAAACAAGGCCCTGCGCATCCACAGGTGCTTGATGGCAAGTGGGGACAGGCTGGGCAGCTTCGGCAGCTTCGTACATTCTCCTGGGGACCCTGGGTCTGGTCTCGCCTTCAAGACCAGGAAATTCACAAAAAGGAAAATCCAACAGGACCAATATGCAAATGGGAAAATGTCCAACCTCTCTAGGAAATAAAGAAATGGCAACTAAAACAAATCCTATTGCTCCTGGCAAATGGGCAGAGTTGAAAAAATAGTAATACCCAGTGAGCGTGAAGATGTGGTAAGATAACTTTATACACTGTTGATAGGTAAGCCAAATCTCATATAGATATTCCTCCCTTCTCTCTCAATATCTATATCTACCTACCTATATCTATCTATATCTATCTATCACCTATCTATCATCTATCATCTATCTATCTATCTATCTATCTATCTATCTATCTATCTATCTATCCATCATCTATCTATCATCATCATCTATCATCTATTTCTGTTGGAAAAGAGTGATGGCCAAGAAGAGTCTCGGATTATAGGTCCTTCTGTGGCTCCTGACTTCCCTGGAGAAGTCAGCTTAACATGACAGACAGGGAGCTCCATGACCTTCCTCCTGTTCCACTCTCCATCCATCCCCTTTTCACTCCCATTTCTGACCCCATGATCTAGCCAGACAGAGATATCTGCAGATCCCTGAGGACACCAGGCTCCATCTGGGGGCTTCCCATGAGCTGCTGCTTCTTCCTGCTTTCCCTCCCCACCCCATTCCCAGGTTAACCCCTTCTCACTCTTCAGGGCTCAGTGAGGACATCTCCTCCTGCAGGAAGCCCTCTCAGACTACCCAGAGGTGGGGGAGGGGCCTCCTCTGTGCCCCTTCAGACTCTTAGCCTAACTTCCTGCTCACTCTTCTGTCTTCCCCTCCACACTGTTGCCTTGGGGACATGGACTGATTCAATTATCTTTCAAAAATATAATACTTCCTGAGAGTCTACCACAGGGCAAGAATGGTTCCTCTTCATGTCTGTATCTCCAGGGCTTAGCACAGTGCCTGACAAATGGATGGGGCTCAGTATATATGTTCATAAAAGAGTGAATGCATGAATGAATGAATGAATGAATGAATGAATGAATGAATGGCTCTCCTTCCCCACCTGGCATGGGCATCTCTAGTTTCTCCATTAATAAGTCACTCCCAATATTATGGAAGACCCATGGAAAACAATCCCTTTAAGAAGTTATCAGCAACATCTGAGAATTTAGCAAATGGACACAAAGCCCAGGTGGCTGGGGGGTAACATACCAAATGGGGGCTGGCAATGCCAAATCCAGAGCCCTGCCCATCAAGCAGCGCTGGCCAGCAGCCCTGGCAGGCAGGGCTGAAGACCAAGGAAAGGGCCATTTTCCATCCAGTGAAGTGGAGTGTTCACCATGGCAGAGATGGGAAACACATGGCCTACCTGCCTGTCTCCCTTCCCTTGCCCGTAACAGACATGGCCAATCAATCCATCACTCTTTCCTAGAGGCCCACTCACAACTGCAGAATCTTGCACAACACGGTCCTCCAGGCAGCCAGCTGCACCAACTGGAGCTGCAGCCTATTTGCCATCCCTGACCAGGCTCCAGATTGTGAGTTTGGCTGTGCAGTCAGAACTCTAGGAGTGACACTGGCGGGAGGCACTTATGTACAAACACTCAGTCCATGAGCCTCCCCCAAACACATACAATCAGCCACCAAGATGATCGAGCAAAGCCACCACTCCCCTTTAGTGGCTGCCTCAATGTGAATTTTAAGCAGATGCCCATGTGATCAGAGACCATATTGCTTCTAATAAACGTTGGTCTTGCTGCATTTAGAACAGGGCTTGGCTCACAGGAGGCACTCATTCAACACTTGTTTCCTGGGCATCTACCAGGTGCTGGGCTCTCCTGGGACCTGGGTCCATAATGGGGAATAACACAGACGTAGGCGCCTGTCCTCGTGGAGTTCAGGCAAAAAGGGGGGACAGACACAGTCAAGTAAGTAGCAGATGAACGAATAAATGAAGAAACACAGAGGTGACATTTGGGAAGAAAATGAAGAAGGTGATGGGAAACAGAAGCGAGGGGAGGGTGGGAATTTGCCCTGAGCGAGGGGAGGTCCTAAATATGACAAAAACGGATGTGGAAGATGAGGGATGTGGCCCAGGTGGCGGGTACAGCATGAGCAAAGGCCCTGGGGTGGAAAAGAGTCTGGCGGGCCAGAGAAGCACAAAGGAGAACAGGGAGAGGGCTGGGAGGCAAGAGCTCTCACGGAGCCCAGGGAGGAGCATGGGCTCTCTGGGGCACTGCCCCAGCCTGTACCCCATGCTCTGCACTCACGCTTCTCTCGCAGCTGGTCCGGGTCCGGGCCCTTAGGCTCCGCTCCACAGCTGGCTGGAAGCTCTTGCCCACCTTCATGAAGAGGCTGCGATCTTGCTGCACAGGAAGCCAGCCACCTGCTGCCATAGTCCGCGCAGGACGCAGGCCTCCACAGCAGGGATGGGGCACAATGCTCCACAGGCCCTGCCTGGCCCATGCTCCCCAGCACCCAGCTCAGTTAGAGAAACTACCAATTTGGTCCTTCCTGCCATTCCCTTCATTCTGGTCCCAAATCAAATCTTACTCCCAGATTTTGCAAGTAGGTAGTTGGCCTGGGTATCTGACAAAAACAATCAGATAGAAATGAGTCTTAATTTCTGTTCGAAAGACATGCTTTAACGAAGGGGATTGTTAGTTTTAGTGGGTCTCTGTGTGCATTTTCTGGTCCTGAGTAAGTACGTAGCTTTCCTCAGAGTTCCAAAGGAACCCCCAGAGCAATTAAAACACATTAATCTAACAGGCAAAATGTATATGGGAAGTTTCTTAACTGGGGTACATATGTGAGTTTTTCCAGGTCTAGTTAGATGAACCCTCATATACTACTCCCATCAATCCAGAAATATCATCTGTCTTAAAGCCTCTCCTGACTTCCCTCCTCACTTTCGCAGACAACATAACTCACAGTAGAATAAGGTATTTCTTGGGGGGTATCTGAAGGACAGAAACACAGTGAGCATGGAGGACTCGAGAGCCAGTAGATCTTACGCAAAGAATATAAAAAAACAACAAAATAATATAAATAAAATAAAATGTATACATATATATTATTTCATTAAAAAGTTAAAATTACAGAAAAGTTGCAAGAACAATACAATGAACTATCATATACCCTTTATCTAGGTTTATCAATTTAACATTTTGCCACATTTGCCTTATCGATATTTGCTAAACCAATTGAGAGGAAGTATTTATCCCTAAATACTTCAGTGTGTATCTCTTAATAACTACAGCACACTTATGAAATTCAAGAAGCTTAACATTTAATTAATACTACTATCTAACATAAAACCCATATGTAAACTTCAATATTTCTCCTGAAAATACTCACAGCGCTTTCCCCCGATCCAGGATCCCGTATTGCCTTCAGTGGCGTGCCTCCTTAGTTCCTTAAACCTAGAAGTTCCTCAGCCGTTCTTTGTCCCTCACCACACTGACATCTTTTGGGCACGGGCCAGCCAGTGGTTGGGGAGAATGTGTCTCAACTTGTGCTTTTCTGACTGTTCCTTTGTGATTAGATTTAGAATATGTATTTTTAACAGGGATACTCACGAGATGCTGTATCCTCAGCACCTCGCATCGGGAAGCGCCTCAGGTCCTCCTGTCCCCCAACTGGTGGCATGAACTTTGAGCCTTTCCTTAGGATGCTGTCTGCCAGGCTTCTCCGCTCTCAAGGTACTCTGCTTATCCCCTGGTAATGAATAAAAAATCCGAGGCTGAGGCTGTGCAAATATCGTGTTCCCCAGCAAACTTTCGCCCAGTGATTTTAACATCTATCGGTAATTCTGTCCGAGTCAATTACTTACTATAATGGTTTCAAAATGATGGTTTTCCTGATTTCATTTCTTCTATCTGTGATGGCTCGCATTTGACTGTCAAGGGGAATTGTCATCCCCCTGTTTATATTTAAAATTTTAAGAGTAAGTGTGCGCGAGTCGATTCTTTTAAAGAGTTCCTTGTGTTATGACGCGTTTCATCATCTGTCACGCGCGATGCTCGAACGGCCCTGTGTTTAGTGAGGCGAGGTACACGACAAGCTAGCTCCTCTTTCCTTTTTCCCCGGAAATAAGTATTTATTATTAATTTTTATATATCCTTTCTTTCTTCTAGGGTTACATATTCATGTTTTTAAGTCTGTTTTCAATTGCAGTTGGCATTGCCAAATTTGGGCCACGCTGTAGCCGCAGGTGAGAGGTTTGGGCGGAGAACGCCCGCGCCGGGCAGGGAGACCGCAGGCCGGGTCCGCCCCCCGGGACTCGCTCGTGACCTCTGGCTGGGAGGCCGAGGAACTGGGGGACACGGGGACACCCCCGCCCCTGGCAGCGGGAGATCCGAGCGCGCCGGAGCCCGCCGGGAACGCGCCGTCCAAACACCGCGGGTCCGCCCTCCGGGGACGCTCCGGTCGCCATGGTGACCAGTCGCGGCCCCGCCCCGCCCCTGACGTCGGCGCACGTCGGCCGCGCCGCGCGCCAGGCTGGGCTCCCGGGACGCCGCGGACTAAGCGGAGGAGGGCGCGGAGCTGCGGTCTCGGGGCTCAGCCGCGCCCCCGGGCCGCCCACGGGGCCGCGCTCCAGTCCGCCGTCTGGCAGCGGGGCCCAGCCTGGTCATGGCGGACGGCCCGAGGCACCTGCAGCCGGGCCGGTCCGGGCGGGCTTCTACGACGGCCCGGGCACGCTGGGCAAGGGCAGCTTCGCCGTGGTGCAGCCGGGGCGGCACCGGGTCACCAAGACGGAGGTGCGGCCCGGGCTCGGCGGGAGCGGCCGGGGCTCGGGCTCGGGCTCGGAGCTGTTCACCGAGAGGGGCGGCTGCAGCGGGGCCTGGGGAGACCCGAGAGGCCGGGTCACTAGCTGAGGCGTGAGGGCCGGGACTGTGAGGACCCGGGAGGTGCGGGGCATCGGCGAGCGCCGAGGGGATCGGGCCCGGTCACTTGGACCCGAGTGTCGTCCCAGTTGGAAACCCGGCCGGCCGGGCTTTGCGTTCCCGACGCCACCCCGGTGGCCACGCGGAATTTCGTCCAGAGCCTTCCACCCTGGCGGTGACCTGGTCTGTGGCCTCCGCTCCGGAGCCCAAGCTCCGCGTCTTCCCTGCTTTCGGCTGGGGGTGGGGTGGGAGGGGAAGTCTCGGGGCTCCCGGGCTGCGCGGCGAGAGACGGCGCCGGGCCGGAGTCCCCTGCGCTCCGGCGGCATCGCGCGCTCCCCGCGACCGCGGCCCCTCCGCGGCCCCCGAGGAGGGAACCCCCGGGCCGAGAGTGCCGGGACGGCCGCTGTCCGTCTGCTCCCCCTCCTCTTGCAAGACAGTGTGTCTGACTTGGTGTCGGGCCGGCTCGATCTGACGCTCCGGACAATGGAACTGGTGAACACGGTCATCTCTGCGTTCGCGCGGTCGTCGGGTTGGTCTTTCTGATCCTGGGCTGTCCCTTCACCAGGTGAGCCTCTCACTGTGAACACACGATCCTGAAGCCGCCGCAGATCCGCTCTGCGCTCGTAGGGCCCGCAAATGCTTCCCGGCGGCGGGTTCAGCACCCCCGCCCCCCCCATTGCACATTCTAACGCACCGCACAGATTTTCTCCAAGTCTCTGTTCTTACCTAACCCGCCCCCCTTCCTTCCACTGCCTCAAGCTGCTCTCCTCGGGCTCTCTACTTTAAGACGTGCAAATTAAATAATTTAGATAAACGGTAGAAACAAAACCATTCGTTAGAATAAAACCTTGTGTTTTTGCCCGTTGTAGTTGTTCTGGAATTGCACCCTTTTTCAGTTTAGTTTTTTTCCGGTTTTTATCCGTTTCAGTTTTTCCCCATATTAGTGTGGGTGTATTAAAGTTTGAGTATGGAATAACGTAGGACCTTTTTATTTTTCAGAATGGCAGTGTAAGGTGAGGGGTATTTGAAAACCTGAGTGATTTTCGGAGTTTTTCTTAGAAGTTTGCTTAACTTTGTTTTTGCTTTGTTTTTGGTGTCGTCTTCACTTTTCACCCTCTCTTACGGATCCTGAAGTAACCCAAATATGACATGTTTTAGCATCATGACCAAGGTCACAGGTTTTCCTCTTAAAAATATCTCAGTGTTAGCAATTTAGATTAAATTTGTAATGATAATGTAACTATAGTGAGATTACTTAATCTGATCCCAGCATTTTTTAAAATGAAGAAATTGGTTCCATTTTAAAGAACCATGACATCATGATACGTCATTTCCTCTTAAATTACATGAAAAGAAGGCATTTTAATGTGTATTTCTTTGTGAGTTCTTGCTTAGTAACTGTCTGAAAATCAAACAAATTGCATGTTACAGAGGAGAGCTCCTACAGAATTTTTGAGCTATATATTATGTGGTTGAATTCCAAACCTGTCAATTCATAACATTTTTTCTCATCAACTCTTATCAGTATTGATAGCAATATTTAATTAAGTCCGTTGTTATTTATTAGGTAAAATTTAGGTAATACCGTAAGTATTGCTTAAGTGGGGCTGATAGTGACTGACACTTTGTTAAGATTGACAGTTCAAAAATTTTGGTTTTAAACTGATGTATCTTGTAGTGCTAGGGGGCACTGTAGAGTAGTTTCATGGTTTGGCTATCAGATGGAGTGCGATCAATTTGTAATTGAAGGCACAGGTCAGATTGTGTCAGAGCACCCAGATCCTGAATTGTGTGTAGTATCTGTGTGTAAAATTATTTAATTTAAAAGCTAAATTTCTAGTCCATCTCCTTTGTGCTTTTCTAAATAAGGTGTCCTTAACATATAAAAATAAATAGTGTGTGTTTAATATAGGTGAATGTGTTTGGTAATTTGATGTGATTGGAGATATTAAAGTTGAGAGGGGTGAGTGAAATGGCAGGGTAATTAAGGAAAATAAAAGTTTATTTGATCTCAAGTTTTGTTTGTAAAGTGCTCTGACCTTTTGTGGTAATTCGCATTTAGAATTGTTTAGCTATGGCACAGATATAGTTGTTTTTTCAAGTGTACTATTTGTTCTTAATGAGGGTTTTTTAAAAAGAAGTACTTGTTGTCTTCATTCATTCACTGTATATTTATGTCTTTAATAAATACAATAACTGCACAGAAAAGTATAATGCAAAAAAAAATAAAGTAATCCATGATTTTTTCACCCACTGATAACATTTCCTCACATTTGTATCTAGTTTTTCCTGGTCCTTTTCCTTGTGTTGAGACTGTACTAAAAGCCTGATTTTTAATTCTAAGCATTTTCCCATATTAGAAAGAACCATTTTAATAGCTGTAAACTTACCATAATTCATGTAACTTTTTTTCCTTATCACTGTTTTTCTTTAAATACTTGAACATAGTTATAACTCTTTTAATGTCATTGTCTGATAATTCTATCATCTGTCATTTCTGGGTCTCTATTGTCTTTCTCCTGGATTTTAGGTTACATTCCTGCTTCTTGGTATGTCCAGTGATTATTATTATTATTATTATTATTGTGAACTTTATATTGTCAAGTCTCTGGATTTTGTTGTCTTCTTTTAAAGAATGTTGAGCTTTTTGTGAGGCAACTAAATTACTTATAGTTCTGTTTGATCATTTCGAGTTCTGTTAGGGTGGATGTTAGAGTATAATCTTTACACTAGAGATAATTTAGCCTCTAAGGTGTGGTCCTTTTAAGGTTTCTATTGAATGCCTTGAGTGATCAATGAGAACTCTCCACTTTGGCTGGTGGAAATTTGAATGATTCTCAGCCCTGTGTGAGCTCTGGGAACCATTCATCTCATTCAGCACCCTAGTCATTCTTTGCCCAGCCTTATAGAATTTCTTCCCATGCACACATGCCTTAGCATTTAGCAAACACTTAATGGCACCCCCATGCAAAATTGTGAGCTGCTTTTTTCTGCTTAGCTCCCTCCTTTCCAGAACTTTGTTCCATATCTTCTAGAAATCTTAGGCTTCTTGAATTCTGATTTCTGTCTCCTCTACTCAACAAGACAGCCATGCTCTGTGTGGGATCCCTGTTACTGCTGTGAAGTCAGAAAGCCAGGAAATTGGAGGCCTCCCCTCATTCGTTTCCTCTCTCAGGGATCATAGTCCTATGTTGCCTATCGTCTAGTGTCTGAACACAGTTGTTTTATATATTTTGTCCAGTTTTCTAGTTGTTTTAAATGAAGGGTACATCTGGTTCCACTTACTACATTGTGATTAGAAGTGGAAGTCAACATACTTATTTTAAAATCATATTGTGATTATAGGCTCTGACTGGGTAGCTCAGTTGGTTAGAGCATAATCCCAATATGCTAAGATTGCACATTCAGTCCCCCATCAGGACACATACAAGAATCAACCAATGAAGGCATAAATAAGTGGAACAACAAATTGATGTTTCTCTCTCTCTCTTCCTCGTTCTTTCTTGCTTCCTTTCTCTAAAATCAATAAATTAAAATCATATTGCAGTTATATTTCAACTTTTTCTTAGGGTATATTCATTTGTGAATCTTCTGTCTTAAATGGTACTTAATTCCTTGAGCATCTGCTAGTTCTTTAACTGTATATGCCTCTTTATAACTGAAATTCATTGCTAGATTCTCTCCTCCCTTTCTTTATGCGGCCTGCTTGGGAGAGGGCTAAGACCTGCCATTGGAGTTTTCATTCAATTTTCCATGAAAGTAAAAGAGCAAATAGAAAATATTTCTGGACTAGATATTTTGGTGCTGATCTACTGGGAATAAATACTTCCCTTTCTTTTTTTAAATTTATTTATTGTTGACACTATTACAGATGCCCCCCACTTTCCCCACCTCCACCCAGCCCCCTAGCCATCACCACACAATATAGTCTGTGTCCTCGGGCTATGCATATACGCTCTTGGGCTAATCTCTTCAACCTTCTTTCATCCAGTCCCCACCCCCTTCCCTCTGACCTCTGTCAGTCTGTTCCAGGTGTCCATGCCTCTAGCTCTATTTTTTTCCTCACTTTGTTTATTCAGTTCCACATATAAGTGAGATCATATGGTTTTTGTCTTTCTCTGGCTCGTTCATTTTGTTTAGCAGCATAATCTCCAGGTTGATCCATGCTATTGTAAAAGATAAGAGTTCCTTCTTTTTTGTAGCCTCCTAGTACTCCATGGTGTAAATGTGCCACAGCTTTCTATCCACTCATCTACTGATGGGCACTTAGACCGTAGGTGTCACTAGCCACCCAGGACACTGCCCTAAGACCTTATTTATACTCATTACTTCCTCCTGGGGCCATGTGCCTCTCACTGCCAGAGGTGCTGTGCAGGGAATGAATACAGGTTGATTTGACTTAGCTGCAGCCAATGTGGTGTTCCAACTAATAATGCTGTTGACTGCGCCTTGGCCCTTTTCTGTTCCTATATTCCACCTTTGGGGATGGAGTATCTGATAGTTCTGTTACTATTTTTTGTGTCTGTATTACCCCTGAAGATCCATTTTGATCTTAGCCTGTGATTTTCCTCTTTAGTTTGATTTACATCATTTGTGCTCTTTATGTTTCCATTGCCTTAACCTTAATTTAGTCCCTCATTAATTTACTTCTGGATCATCATGATTAGCATTGCAGGTGCTCTCTTGCCTTTAGTATTTCCCTGTATCCTATGCATAGTTGCCAGTTTAATCTAAAGCTAATTCATTCACATTCTCATGGTTTTGTCAGTTGTAAAGTACCATTATCAGTTTATGTATCTTTTTTCTACTATGATTTTCTCTAGGGCAGGGTCTGTATCTAATTCATTTTCTGGATCTTCAGCATCTAGTAAAATGTCTGGTACATAATAGGCACTCAGTAGTTGAATGAATTAGGTAGAACTTGTTTTGCTTTTAAGGTATATTACATTTTAAAATGTAGAATAGTCAGGCAATCATTACAAATGTATGAATAGATCTTATTTTTCAATAACAATTTTTGATAATGGACTAATAATTTCTGAATATTAATTTTATCGATTCATGAAAAGTAAGCAGTACCCTGAGGTCAATGTTAAAAAAAACCCATCAGCATTATAGTAAGGCATTATATAGGGGTTGGCAAAAGTAGGTTTACAGTTATGAGTACATGAAAGTTTATTCTTGTGTTTATTAATTATTGTATTACCATATGAACTGCAAACCTACTTTTGCCCATCCCTATATTTAATGTCCACTACAGTGTCAAATATAGAAAATCCTATTTTCCTAAAAGGAATTGAGAAAAGGGGAAATTTTTTTCCTAACATATTAGCTACATTTTCTAAGTGACTCCTCTCAGCATTTCTATTGTTGATAACAGTATTATTTTTACTGATTTCAGAAAATTCACATTTGCTTAGAATGAGAAAAGCTCTGCTACACATTCACATGTAAGTTTGTTTCCAAACATAGTTTATTGCACCTATACCATATCATGTGGTAAACATTTGTCTGATATAGTGCTTTTAATTATGCCTTTCGGTGTAATGAAGTATGCTAGGTTCTTAGCGTAAAACATTATCAAAACATATTAATAGATAATCTTTCCCTCCATAGTGATGTGGCCTATTTTTTTAGATGCTTTGATGCTGCTTTTACTGTGTGCATGATCTAGCTTACCTTTTAATTGCAGGAAACAGTCTTGCTCAGACTTGTAACTGCTTTTTAATAGTATTTTTTCAAATACTCTTTTTTAAAATAGTATTTTTAAAAAATACATAACCACTGATGTAAAGTGCTGAAGGGAAAGCGTTTTTAATACCATGACAATTATTAATAAAAATGTTCACATAAACTGTTATTTTGAGTCTTTTATTTTCTATTTCTACTTCCATTTTTATTTACATAACACGATTGTTGAATAACATGCAGTTAAATCAGAGCTTTCTGCTTCACAGTCTAGCATCTTTTTTTGGATAAATTCTTTGATAAATAACCCTCTAACATCACAGCCTGTTGCTAAGAGACCAGAACACCAAAAAAACGGAGCATCAGTATATTCAACAGGGTAGCCCAGGATACATTTAAAACAAAAGAAGAGGCCAAGTTACAGTTCCTATTCTTCAACATTGACTTGGCCCCTTTGATCCCTAAAGATATCTAACAAGTAGGAAATTTGAAAATTTACACTATTAAGAAACTTATTCACTGAGACCAATGAAAGTTATTCCTATCACATATCTAGTGTACTTGTCAGGAATGAGGTTGTGAAGTCAGTTAATCACATCTCCATGTGAAGCACAGGCCTTACCATCAGGTTTAAATGTGGGTCCTCAAGGTACAACCTATAAACTGAAAAAATAAGTTATCTGGGCTTTCTGGGGAAACTGTGGGTGATTGATGATTGCTCAGTCTTTTTTAGTCCAGGCACATGGTTTCATTAACTGTACAACTCCCTTAGAAACTTAATAGGCTTTCTGATATATTTGCTTTTAGTTTCATATTCTAAATTTCATATCTAGTTCTTTCCTATATGTAATTATCAAGAATGATTTCTTTGCTTCCTCATACAAATGCCCCTCTCAACTTAATGATGGCTTTCTGGAGGCTAACTGAAACAATAGGTTTGGATAACAAAAGTAATCCCCCTAATATGATTTTTGCAAAAAGATCGTGTCACTTCACACCATTACCCTTCCTCTATCTACTTCCCTTAGAATTAGTCTCACTAGGCTCATGATCTACCTTCTACTTTTCACGGGGGGACAGTTTTACTAAATATTTTATAGAGGTACACTAGAGATCTCCAGCTAACCAACCTGCTACTGTTTTTTTTGCTGTCTGCTGCCTGTCTACTTATGCTATACAACATATTTTAAGTTTCTGTATGGCAGCACTCCCCTTCCAAAACCAACATTTATATTCATGTGGTACTCATGACTGTTACGTACAAAAGATGCCTGGATTCCCCCTTTATTGGCACATGGAATTATACTTCTTTGCTCTTTTTAAAGATAGGCATAGCCATTTTGACTTATGATCTTTGAAATGTAAATAGAAGTGATGTATCACATACACACAGACACCTGAAAAATCAATATATAATCATGGTTCTTTCCCACTGCTGTGATGATCATGGAAACATAAGTCATGGTGAAATTTTACCATCCTGGTTCCCTGAGCAGCTATGATGAGTATCATCTTCTGGATGGCATACCAGAAATAAGAAATAAATTTTTGTTATATTAAGATTTTGGTGTCCTTTGTTATTTTAACATAAGCTAGTCCTAACATACAATCAAGGTATGGCAAATGTTATAGTAAACCCCAAAATTTCTCTGGTTTTTACATAATAAAAGCTATAGTTTTTTAAAATACATTTATTACATTTCTCCTTCATTTGACAATTCAGTGTAATATTTGGCAGGCAGTCTGCCATGTGATGATTCAAGGATCTAGACCTCTTCTATTCTGTGGCTCCACTATTCTCTAAAATGATAGAATTCTCTCCTGAGTTATTTTGAATCTGGCTGACTGGCAGATAAAGAGTGAGGCCTTACATAGGACCTTCTTATGGCAATTCCTGATTGCAAGATAGGGTGGGAAATGTAATTTGTGTCTCTGAAATACAAAAGAACAACTTTTAGAACACGTAGCACTCAGACACAGAAACCTGGAGCTCCATTGAATGAAACTTTGGGTCACTCAGGCCTTGACTTAACTTTGAAAGTGTATACAGAGCTGGCTTCTTGAGCATGCAGTCTCTGCAGGGCCTCATGCTTACAAGAGCCCTGCCCTGGGTTTAATGGCCTGCTCTCAGATTAAATAATTTTTGAACAAAGGACTTTGCATTTTCATTTTGCTCAGGGCCCTATAAGTTACGTCACTGGTCCCAGGTATAGGTTATACCAGAAGGATGTGCAGATGGGAGCTTTAGCTGCATATAGAATGTGGAAGAGTTCAATGGAGATTGTCTCAGAATTCTCTTGTTGTTTAGCCCATAGAGAGAAAAATATCTGGAAAAAAATTGTGTGGTTATCTTTTCTGCACATTCTTACTCATGACCTTTTTAGTCAGTGTCATTCTTGTTGCCTCCAGAATTGACTGTAAAATCAGAAAGGAAAAACAGTTGTTTAGTTTTTGGGGTTTTTTTTACTATAAAACTATGCTTTGAAACCCCATGATAGTTAAGAAAAAATGCAACTGAAAGCCAAAACTTTTGATTCTCATGAGCCATATTTTCTTAAGAGACAAGAAGCCTCTTGCAAGTTAAAAGTATAGGCCCTGAAAGAACATTATCTTGTCTAGGAAGGGGTTCAAGAGTTGGGTAGGGCTCTAACTTGGGAGAGATCTCCATGAAGCTATAGATGGGGGGGGGGGGGAGATCTGCAAAGAACATGTGGAGAAAAGCAGATTGCGCATTAAGAAACACCTACCTTGCCACTGCCAGAGACTACAGCTGTACAGGTGGCAAGTAAAAGAGACTAACTGCAGGTCATTTTCTGTCTTTCTAGGAATCGTCGCCTCTGCTGCAGACAGGTGAACTAATCTGCTTTGTGCTGCAGTGAGGGACTTCAGTGACTGCCCACATGCCACCTTTGGATTTTCCAGAGAAGTAATGCCTAACCATGGTCTAAGAATTTGCCTAGTCCCATTCAAACTGCTCTGTGTAGACAATCCTATTTTCAGTTGTTGAGAACTTGGTTAAGATCCCTGAAAATACAGACATGGCCATAGACATTCAATAAAGGTAGTAGTGATATGAAGGGAAAGTCCCATTACCAGAACTTGGGTGGGAATGGGAAACAATAACTCACTTCTTTTACATGTCCCCTTCTTTGCGATCCCATCCTTTCATTCTGTGAACAACCTTAGATAAACTGTTTCTAGACTAGAAGAACTTGGTTTTTGTAGGGTATACCCCAAGGACTCCAGCTGACACATAATTATGCACCCCTTAGCAGTTTTGATAACACAGTCACATTTATTTTCTTGTATTTTCAACAATACAATGTTGTGATGTCTGGCTAAGGCATATATTTTATTATATTATACAGATGGTAAAACTTAGGCATGATAAATGTTTTATTCAAGGTTGCAAAACTTAAAAAGGCAAACCCCTCAGTCCTATTATGGTTCTCACTTTAACCTTTCCCACTATGCCACTTTCCAATACTGTTTGGAAAGTGTGACAAAAACGCCTCCAATCTAAGCCTAAGACTATGAAGATGCTTATAAGAACATACCTAAACACAAACTGCCTGCACTCACTTTCGGTCCTTTCTACCACTCATCTGAAAAGTTTTCCTCTGCACCAAGACATCAACACAGTACATTTTCTGCCAGGAGTGATGTGATTTTGTGAACCACTTTTCTTTATTTGGGGTACATGTTCATAAGCTGGAAGGTGAATCAGGTGTCCAGCACTAATTCTTAGTCCTTCTGGTAAGGTTTCAGCATTGTTATTGGCCACTGGACATATTAGTATGGTAATTTGTCTCACAATTAATGAACCAATATTGATGATAAAGGATGATGATGATGAACATGATGATAATTATTAACCAGACTCCATTTATTGAGAGGGAGTGGTAAGGTTCTAGAAGAACAAGTGGGTTGAAAGATCACTGCGACCATCTTTGGAAAATAACAGTGTGTCAGTGTGAGGTATGAGCAGACACCAATCTTATGCTTTTCCCTATTTCCCCTTTAAAACTGCTCTGTGAACTCATTCTTCCCTGGGTCTTGAATAAAATTTCATTCCAACCCCATACTGTTGTGGACTGTATTTATCTTTATTTGGTGCCTCTCTCTGCAGGAGGATTGATTATACATTCCTATCCTGATGAAATCAGGTGTAGCCTCAGGTGTATGACAGAAGCAGAAGTGATACGAGTCATTTCAGGACAGAACCTTGAACAGCCAGCATGGGGTTCACCATGTTTCCCTTTCCCTTCATCATGATAATAAGTAATATTCCAGAGAGTAGCTACTCCCTACTCCCTCAGTTTGGGGCCCAGAGTGAACCACAACCATAGTCAGGCTGCAGTAGATATGCTCCAGCACACTGCTTAGGATGTAAGGGGTACATGGCATGCATTACATAGTTGAGCCTCTCTAAAACTAAGAATTCCTGTGGACTTGACTAACGCTCCAAAACAGAAAGCCCTGTTTTAACATCTCATTTCTACTGTTCTCTTAGTTGTCATTCTCGGGGTTTATGTGTATGGGAATATTTTACAAAATTTCGACGTGGGTTGTTTTGAAAATGTTAATGTATTGAAAGGAAAGTATTTGTATAAATTCAGGACCACATAACATGGCATTCCGTAAATCACTGCGTTTGTGTTGCTTTTCTGGCAAGTAGAAATGCCCTATTTTAAAGAGGTGTTAAGAAAATATAGACTATGTATAGAATATATAAATTCACACATTTTAGGGCACTATATTTGGCTGCTTTAATACAGATACAACTATTTTAAAAGATATTTTTCATAGCTTCATTCTCTAACCTCCAAAAGCTAAGGGATGCACGTATAACCAACATGTCAAATAGATGACAGAATTATGGCTCAGTCTCATCTCAGTCCTTCCACCTTCTGCCCTACCTGGCATAAGTGTATGTCCACTACCCTTATTGATGGATAGTGTCTAACTGCTTTTTCCACATCCTTCTCTGTAACAGCAGGATAAAACGAAGGGTAAGGAAGTGTTGTATCTTACCTAAAGTCACTAAGTATCTTTGGATATGAAACCAGAACATATGAGTTTCTGCTTAAGCTAAATGCTTCATCCCTCCCTTTCCTCCTCATTATTTTCATTAAAAAATTATTCTACACAACAAAGAGCTACAGTTTCTTTTAAAATATCTTTTTCATAGCTTCATTCTATAACTCCCCCAAACTAAGGGATGCATGTCATAGTTTCTTTCTCCATTACGGGTGCCTTCTTGGTAGAAAATAGTATCCTATGGATGTGTTGATGAGCAGCAGATAAGATTAAAACCACATAACGAGCATTTCTATGCTGCTCACAGGCAGCGATGCTATCAGTATGCCCCTTCTGTGAGAGTAATGGGATAATGGAATGCTCCATTTTGAGAATGAAGGTGTGGTGGTGGCAGTAGGTATTGATCAGGGAAAGCAATGAAGAAAATGATCTACATGACTCTGCAATCACCATCCCTTTATTATCATTAACAAGCATAGAATACTGGCCTTATTCTTTGTTCATAATGTTCTCTCAAAGGCATATGGGCTGCATATACTTCCCCCTTCAGACTATTAACGTGATGAATGCAAGAGGCACAGCTGCCTTTTATAAACCAAAACCAGTTCCTGTTTTTTTTTTTTATTTTTAGAGAGAGAGGAAGGAAGAGAGAGAAACATCAATGCGAGAGAGGCACATCGAGTGGTTGCCTACTGCAGGCGCCCCGACCAGGGCCGGGGATGGAACTTGCAACTGAGGTACATGCCCTTGGTTAAAATTGAACCCAGGACCCTTCAGTCTGCAGGTCAATGCTCTTAACTACAGAGTCAAACCGGCTAGAGCATTCCTGGTTTATTTTAAATGATCATTAAATATTGTTTGAATAACAGACTGAAAGAATTAATACCATACATAGACCCAGTCTTCTAACTTTTTTCCAGAGAATTCTTTAGATGCAAGTAGGCTCCTATCCAGTCATTGAATTCAGCTGAATCTCCAGAATCTCCAGGTGTAGTAGGGTCTTCTTTCTTAGGTCTAGAAGTGGTTCTTTATGGTCTAGTGGCCTACGAACTAAGAGACAAAGATCTGCTTTCCACTCTCATAAAATAAACAACAGTGGAGAAGGGACACAATCATCATAATAAATATTCCAATTTAGAAAGGAATGGAAGATACACAATAGTCACTGGGCCACAGCAATGCTGGGCACCTGCTAGACAAGCATCCTGAAGGGTTCCTTAGCCCTTGATTCAGCCTTAATTCTGCTCTCTGGAAGAATATCCCCTGAACATTGTCCTCTGAGGTCTGTCTCCATCATTTAGATTTTTATTCCACTTATTTTGCCTACTTGTGAAAAGGGATATTTAGCTTTTAATAAACTTCGTTATTTCTAATAGTATCCTATCATTTTTTGTGTTTTTTTGTTTGCATTTTTTATATAAACTTTACTGAGGAATAGTATTCATATAATAAGGGCATATATTTTTAATTGTACAGTCCAATGAGCTTTGACAAGTATATACACCACTACCTTAAGACAATGGGATATGTCTATTATCCAATATAGTTCCCTTGTGCTGCTTTACAGTCAGTCTTCCCCCCTCTGTCACCACCCTATCCCAGTCCCCAAGCACTACTGATATGCTGTCTATAGGTAAGTTTTGCTTGTTCTAGAATTTCATCAAATATTCAGCAAGCGTTCAAATTTCCAATTGTCCTTAAACGTCATAATATTCAAATTTTTTCACTCAAGATTCAAATAAGAATCACATATTCAAAAGGATTGGTATATCCTTTAAAATTTTCTTCTAGTAACTTGTTGCAGAATCTGGGTCATTTTTCCTGTAGATTTTCTGACAACCTAGATCTTGCTGATTGCACTGAGTGTTAACATGTTCCTCTGGCCCTACTTACAGATGGTATTTTTTTAGAGATTTGATCTTATCCAGATTTGATGTTTTGGCCTCATGCATTTTTAATTGAGTTGAAGGATTACAGCTATTCAGGAACAACCTTCTTAAGTAACAAAGAACTGCATAAGCAAAGCAGTGAGTTTTAACGGCTCACGTAACTGAAATTTTCAGGGCATATCGTAGATTCAGGCCCTGTATCATAAGATCATTTATTGGTGTGTGGTGTTTTGTTGTTTTTTCTGTTTTTCTGCTTGGTTCTGGTCTCTTCTGAGCTTTGGCTTTATTCTCCACATCCTCTCAGGTTCAAGTCCATAGGAAATAAGTTGCTTCCTGAGGGTTCAGTTTCACGTCATGGGTACCCATGGGCCTGGTTTGGATCCTATGTCCTTCTGAACCAATTAAGGCACTAAGGAAACAGGATATTCTGATTGGCCAAATGAGCGTGCCAAGGTGGAGGTCATCTCACTAGAGCCACATGGGCTGTTGCTGAATTTAAAGAGACTTTTCATCCTCTGTAATCACACACTGGTTTACAGGTGTGAACTTATTTCACATATATATTGACTAAAGCGACTTTCTATATACCCTTTACATGCAACAACCTTTACTTATAAACAATACTGTTCCTGAAGCTGGAGTGATTACAAGTGTTTTGGGTAAAAAGTTGGAAGGAAGGCCCCTTAGAAATGTTCCCCAAATTCCTCTTTACTAGGTCAGCGACCACCTACTGTCCCGAGAGGTGAGAAATGGTAGAGCTAAGTTTTAACAAGGGAAAGAGGTGAGGGACTACGAAGAAGGGGTGTGAGAGCGGGCAGCTGATCGCTGGCCCAAAAAGAAAATGTTCACGGAAGGAGTGGGTAACAGTGAACGTCGGGCAACCCAGTGGAAGAGCTCGGAAGTGATACCTGGTTTACCTCACCAGGTTATTTTCAAGGCCAGCTGCAGAGTATTAGTGGAATCATAAAACAGTTCTTGGAGGTGACTTACCAGCATTAGGGCGGGGTGGGAGTTTCTTGAGAAAGGCCGGGACCCCCGGACCCCCGAGGAGGTCCAAGGGCCAGCCGAGCCGGATCTCCCCGCTCGCCGCGGGGAAGCAGCAGCCGCCCGCCCGGGAGGAGGCCCGCCGGCTGCAAGCGGAGCCACGCCCCTCCCGGCGGCCCGCCCTGCGTCGCGTCACTTCCGGCCCTCGGCGAGGCGCATCCGGGTCAGCCTGAGCCTCTTGCTCTCGGAGTCTGTGACTGGTGGCGGTGCCGCGCCGTCCGCGCTCTCCCTTCCCGGTGTGGCCAAGCCGCAGTGTCGACCGGCGAGAAGTGACCCGCTGCCCCGAGCAGAGAAAGACGAGGAGGAGACGCGGGAGCGGCCGGGGGCCGGGCTGGGCCGCTGTGGTGCGGGCTGGAGACTTTGCTCCTACGCTTGCTGCTGTCTCTGGGAACCGGGTGCCAGCCCTGAGGAGGCTTCAGCGGACAGCGACCCCCTCCCCCGGCTCCCCTGCCCGCCCTGCCGGGGAGGGCGGAAGATGCCGGTGAAGAAGAAGAGAAAATCCTCTGGGGTGGCAGCGGCAGTAGCGGAAGACGGTGGCCTCAAAAAGTGTAAAATCTCCAGGTACCACCTCCCCCCACCCTTCAGTCTTTCCTCTGCTGGACGGCCAGAGGAGGCGGCGGCGGGCCGGGTCTCTGAGGCTCGAGCTGGGGAGAGGTGGACCTCCCCCACCCCCCGCCCCATAAACCTACGTGGTAGGCGCAGAACCCCGCGAGTCTCTGCGCCCGACTCCGCCTCGTGTTCGGTGCGTGTGCTCCCCGGCGCCTGTGGAGGGACTGGCCGAGTCGCCCCACGTTAGAGTCTACGTGCCCCGGAGGGTGGGGAAACAGGAATGCGTACGTAAAATGCGCTCTTTCCCCTACCCCTGCTCTCTTAACCCCTCCTCCGCCTGTTTCCCAAACAGATCCGTGGAAATGTTACTTCTAGAATTTCTTTGTAGAGTGAAGAAAGGAGCAGAACAGGAGAAATCTTGATCTGACAACTGCCATGGGGATGATAGAAAGGAAAGCTCCCCATGTTGTAATTGGCCTCCAGATTTAGTGGTCCAATCCGGAGCATCCCAGCAGGAGGCCTTTTAAATCGCAGGAGCCCCATTTTCCTGAAGTATAGTGCCTCCACCTGCGCCAAGTCCCTGTGTGCCGAATTGGGAAGGCCCTGCATGCATTTTGTCTTCCAGCATTCAGGATGCTGTTGCTCTCAATATAAATATTAATAATTGAGAGCTATTGTACTCTGTATCCCCTCGGAGAAAAAGAAAACAAAGCAGAGCTGTAGTTGTAGCTCTTTGACCCCATTGTAACATGTCATTGGGGCACCACAGCAACATTGTATGCTGCAAAAAATTACTGCAATTTAGGTGTGAGAAGTGGTTTTGTTTTGTTTTTTAATCTCCTTATGGAGTGTCTTTGTATCTGTGGTTGGCACTTAGTGTGACAACTTCAGATGCTACCATTAAAAGAAGACTGTAACCAGCATTATAAAGGAGAGATAATGATAGGACTGTCCTTAGAGATACGCTTAATATGTGAGGTAGGTAACTTACTTAGTCTTCATCTTTCTTTTTGTAATTGGTTCAGTTTTTTTCTTTCATTAGGCTGTTTGGGAAAACACAGCCTAAGTATATTTCTTGGGTAATTACTGTGGAAGATGATGCCGTTTTCTTATACCTCTTGGTAACTCACACTAGAATTTGACATGGTTACTCCACTAGCTCAAATTTTTATGAAACATGGAGGTTAGTTTTATATTACTCTAACTTGTAGGTACCTTAAGTATATAATGTATCAAAATTATTTAAATTAAGCACTTAAAATAGCTGAGCAGTCATTATTAGAACTCAGGTGATACTTTGCTCTATCAACTTAAACTTTTAAATATGGTAGCCTTATTTTACATTACACAGTACTTTACTCAGTTGCAGAAGTTGTAGCACTTCTATATCGTTGTGGTAGTGTAACTGTTTGAACTCCTGGAGAAAAGGTTTTCTGAAGTTCATTATATCCTAAAGGCCCTTTATGAACTTCCCAACTTTAAATGACTTTATGGAAAAGAGAAACAGAATCGAATTAAATAACTTTGGCTTAATTATTTGTGCTAATGTTATCTTTTAGGGTTTGGGGGTTTTTTTTGTTCTTGTTTTTGAATCTGTGGAATTTAATTACACATTTAGATCCTGAATCATCTTTTATCTTTAAATATCTATTTAAGTTTGATAGATGATAAACAACTTTAAATAATATAGTTTTATTTTGAAATATTGATAAATTAACCATCAAAATATACTTTTAAGGTTTTGTTTTCAAATATGTATCTGTTATACACAAATATAATTTCCGTGAAATTCAGAAGAATCATTATGAAGATTTATACTTTCCCAACTACCAGTCCTGCATTGAGACCATTAGATTGAACTTCTGTGTGGTCTTTTGAGATCTGGGGAATTAATTTTTGTTGATATTTTTTGAATTTTATAGTGAGCAAAGTAGCATTTGGGTTTTGTTAGCCACAAATTTTTATGTGTAGACTACTGTATCAAATTGCAAATACTTAACAACTCCATTTCCCCCCCCCATAACACTAGCTGTAAAAAAAAAAAAAAATACTTTGTTTAGTTTGAATTGATGTAGTTCATGTTGAACTCACTATAAGTTGAGACGATAAAATTCTTAGGCATTTGTGTGTTTTCTAAGCTATTGCAGATCCCAACCCCCTGCTAGACTAATAAGTGGAGAGGAACATTTTTCAAGCAAGAAGTGCCTGGCTTGGTTTTATGAGTATGCAGGTAATGAAATTAATATAAGAAGATATTAGTCACATGCTTTAAAACTTTTTTTTTTTTTTGGTTCATTCATTTAACAAACTATTTATTTCAGGCCTGCTGTGTGTTAGTGCTGTGTGCTGGGATCAGGGCCAACACTTAGGATTGTGGGTAGGCTAAGAATTTGGTTCTCTTTCAGGCTATGTCTTTAAATACATAATTCAGTATATATTTAGTGAGAGGGGGAAACTCACTATTAATACAATCTGTAAACAGACAGTTTCACTTACTGGTTTACATCCATTCGCTAAAGTAGCATTGGTAGTCTGGAAAACACAAAGTATGTGATAAAACACTTTACACTATACATAGTTTTTATTTTTTCTTTTCATTTTCTTTTGGGAGTTTTTCTGAACCAGAAACTGACATTTTCTGAAACTTTTTGGGAAACAGAGTAAAAGATTAAAAACTCAGACCTATCATCGCACAACACACCCCTTAATAATTGCTATTTAGCCACTACTATGAGAGATGCAATAATGAATAAACAATAAGCAGAATGATATTAATAGAGTGTGATAAATGTTTTATTAGAAAGATGCACTGTGAAATTTTATAGGAGGAATATGTAACCCAGCCTTGAAAATATCAGGGAACGCTTCTTGAAGAAGCTAACTCAAACTAAATCCTGTAACTAGTAGATGTAAAGCTTCTGGCCTAGGTTGGGGTGAAAGTCAAAGCCAGGGATGAAGCCAAATAGTTAAGCAAATATATGAAAAAGAACACTTGTTTTCCACTTATTAACTTCCTTATAAGCATATATGAAATTTTTTCCCCATTAGAATGCTTTTTGTCTTTCCAAATTACTGATTTTAAAGCTCTTTTTCCCCCTTTTTTCTTTCTCTTACCTGCCTCCCTGTCCCCCCCCCTTTTATCATTATCATTCCCAGAGTGTTTGTTTAAAATAGAACAGTGTATATGCAGTCATTGTATTATATGTAGTGTAATCAATTTAAGGCTTCAAGTGTACTCTGAACTTGAGATACAAGTTTAGACTAACTGTAAGACTGCGAGTGTGGGGGACAGTAACTTTGCTGTTGGGATCAGCTGAGTGATCCCAAAAGTATAATTTAAAAATTGTTTAGTAACAGAACAGATTCTTTCTAGACCAGAAAAACTGCTATTACTGGCATCCCAAGACAACCACTAACCCAAATTAAATGAAGGGAATTCATTTTATTACTGACCTCCATTTAAAATGTTGACCCATTATTCAAAATGCCAGTTTTATTGTTACGCAAGATATAGAATCAAAAGGCCAGTCATCTTATTTTACTTATGAAGGTTACTAGATATTATAAAATTAATTAGTTCGGGTGTGTGTTTTTTTCATGCTTGTTTGTTTTACCTCTCGTAAGGCCTTTCCTGGGTAGCATAAGATTCTAGTTAGTATTTATTTCCTATACTAGCATTTTTGTAATAGCCAGCATAATAATTGCTATCTTTATTTCAGAAATTATGCTGATTATGTAACTTTTCCTAATGACCATTCAGTTAAGTAGGCAGTGTTAATCCATGTTTTATAGATGAGAAAACTGATGCTTAGATTAAGTAATTTGCTTAACATCGTGCTATGACAAGAGCCAAGATTCAAAACTAGGTTATTCTCATTGTGGATCCTATGCTTTTAACTACCACTATCTGGTAATGTTTATTTTTTAAAAAAACATGTATATGGCAACTTATTTTCCTTTGGCAAAGAAAATATTAGTAAGTACACTGGGGTTAACTGATCTTCTGTCATTCATGGAATGAGTCATTCAATAAATATTGAGCACTCATGTATCAGGGCACTCTGCTAAGTGCTGAGAGTATAGTAGTGAACAGTTAAGATAGACCTTTGCCCTTCAGGCACTTGCCTTCTAGTGGGAAGACATATACAGTAAATAGGTAAGTAAGAAAGATAATTAATAATTACAGATTTTGGAGGGTTATAACGGTAGTAACTATGGTGAGGTTCAGGGATAGAAAGGAGAAAGTTTGGATGGATTGTCAAATAGAGTGATTAGGAAAGACTTCTCTAGAGGTTATGATTGGCAGAAAACTAAATGACAAGGAGGAACAAGTTACTGTATTTGCTAAATAGTTACTGTTCCATCTTAAAATGGGGGTGCCCCTCATTAAAATGGAGACAATAATTGTGCCTACTGAGATAACACATGTAAAGCATTTAGCACAGTACCTGGTATATAATCAAAACTCAATACATGTTAGCAATTATTAAAAGAGTAATAGTATTCCAGCACCAGATTTACTGATTGTATATGTTTGCCAGTACTGTTCCAGAATTACCAATATTGCTCATATGTAGCTCATGTTGAAGATGCTGAATCATTCATTTAGCATAGTTTTTTTCCCCTGATCGTTTGCTATGGCTGACATGGTTTTAGGCTCTACAGACATAGCCAGGAACATATCTTTATAGTTATTTAAAAAAAAAAAAGGTTTTCTGAAAACTGATTTTTTTTTTTTAGTTTTAAAATATTTTACCACTAATCTTGTTAATATAATATTAATACATCATATGTGATAAGCCTGATGGTTTTGCCCTTTCACAGGACCTCTCATCTTGACTGATAATTAAATTAGCAAGGATTCAGTATATACTGGGCCTATTACTAAACAAAACACATGGAAAGTGAAAAGGCACTTTTAAAGTCTTATAAAGAATCAAAAATAGGGATAGAATTGCACAGCCCTAATAAAGTATCAAGCTGGTTGAGTGAACTAAATCATTTCCATAGCTTTTTAAGTTGATTGGAAACCTGGTTTTTGTCTGAAAGTTAGTTAAATTTGGCTCCCTGGGAGTAGTTTTATTGGAAGAGTATGTTTTAAGAAGAATAATTAACAGTATGCAATCTGGGAAAAGGACATTGGTATAGACCTTGTTTTAGATTTAGATCTATTACTATTTGCATTACTTTGGGAAAGTCACTTAACATTTACAGAAAGGTCTTATATGTATCTTAATATCTTAGTATAACAGTTTAACTTGAGTCTAATCTAATTTTAATCACTGATATCACAGTTTCTAGGGAGGCTATATTTTATAACAGTAGCTGATATTTCTTGACAAAGGCCTCAGCTTTCTCTTCTAGTTACTAATGGTGGCAGCTTCAGGAGCAAGTCAGCTTTTTTTTTGCATAGAAAAATTTAGAATATATTCCTATCATGCCTTAAAAAAAACCTTTGTTTTCTTCTACTCAATTTTTTATCTAATGTTTACTTTCATCCAAACCATATATAAGAATGCATATTCAGATATATTTTTAACAGCTTTATTGTATATGTGTGCTTTTTAAATTACCTAACACATCTAGTTAAAAAATCCTTCAGGTTTATATTAGGAAGTGAAAGTTTCCGGTAATTGTCACCCTCTTCACCTTTCAGCACCTCACTGCATAAATAAGTGCAGTATATATTTAAACCAAAAAAATTGAAAAGGGCTCTAGTTCAGACCACATCATCTTAGCAGCCTGGATCCCATCTGAAACAGTAAGAGTACATTGGCCATGTACTGGATGACTGCGTTCGTCTGTTAAGACAAACCTAAGGACGTTAGCTTCATGTTGCATTTGTGAACTAATGATGGTGATATAAAGTGCCACCTGAGCTGCCTTGGTTTAGTTTATGATTAGTAAAGTGGAGTATTTTTAGTCCTTAAGAAAGGAAAACAAGTTTCGTTTGGCTAATTTAATATTTCAGGACTATATTTTCAAAAGCCAAGTGAAAATATTTCTATCATATTTCATATTGTTTTAGTCTTTTAAAATTGAGACATATCATTATATTAGTTTCAGGTGTAGAGCATAGTGATTATTCGTTATATGTATATATTACAAAATGACCACCAAAATAAGTCTAGTTAACATCTATCACCACATAGTTACAAAAAAATTTTTTTTGTGGTGAGGACTTTTAATATCTACACTTTTAGTGACTTTCAAGTATATAATACAGTATTATTAACTATAGTCACTATGCTATATTACATCCCAGGACTTATTTTATAACTGGAAGTTTGTGCTTTTGACCATCTTTACCCATTTTGCCTACTCTGTACTCCCACCTTTGGCAACCACCGATCTGTTCTCTATATTTATGAGTTTGGTTCTTGAGGTTGACTGTTTGTTTGTTTTTTAATGTATAGTCCACATATAAGTTAATCAATCATACAGTATTTGTCTTTTTCTGTCTGACTGACTTCACTTAGCATAGTGCCCTCACAGTCTACCCATGTCACAAATTTGTTTTAATCTTATCCAGTCCCAAAAATACCTAACAATGATGTAATTATTATATTTTGTGATAACATAAAAAAAAGGGGGAATTGGTGTATTGACTTATATTTACCTTTACTAAGGGAGAAAAATAGGAAACAAGTATTGTTAATTTTTGGACAAATGATAGACAAGCTAATTGAAGGATTAAACTTTTGTTTCTACATATAGTGACATAACTCATGCTTTGCTGTTTATTTGAGAACCAAAATAATAAAGAAAATATCACTCTGGAATTGGAATGTAGTAATATCCTTAAGTTATTATTTTTATAATATGTGTATCTTTTTATTAAAGTTTTAAATTTTATTTGGGTATATTTCAGAAGTGTAATGAATGACTTTCTGTTTTAGTAACTAAACAGATATTCTCCTCTGATTATTGTCTTAAATTGTGGATTGGTACTGGCACATTCTAGAAGAGTAAGGAGCTTACACCTTCTAATGTTACTTTATATTTATGCATTGCCAACAGTTTCTTTAGAGAGGTTCTTGATAAGTATTTTTTTAATGGATAGCTCAAGTTATTGTGCAAACCAGTGACTGATATTAATGCTGCTTTATTCTTTATTTTCTTTATTTTGTAATGTATTTTAAGGATATTTCAAAGTTTAAATTCTATAGCAAATATTTATACTTTATCAAAGATATGTCAAAATTCAAATTCAGTTATTTGCAAAAATGTTGTATATTCATAGATGCCTTTTGCATAGTGGCTTGTTTTATGTTGGTATTAAATTATAACAATAAAATATATAAATTATTTTTGTCTTTGAAGGTCCTGATGAAGTTGTAGGGCCAGAAGGAATGGAAAAATTTTGTGAAGACATTGGTGTTGAACCTGAAAATGTATGTTTTATTTTTAAGTAGAATGGAATACAAGTGGGGTATAGCATATTCATAAATTTCTAAAAATTGGGACACTTTAATCTTACATGAAGATTTTGTTTCTTCATGTTTATTATTGTAAATTTTTCTTTAGGATATTTTTAATCAATTTAAATTGGGTCCAAGTTCTCTTTCTCGGTACAAATGTCATTTGTAATAGAGTGAGGATGATTCTACCTTCAGAAACTGTTAGAACTTTTTACTTTTAAGAAATTGGTCCATCTAAATTTCTTTATAGTTTATAAATCCAAAGGTTGTACTGTTTAATATTTGAAAAAAGGAAATAGTTGTATAAAATGCTCTCCATGATAAATATAGACATGATTATCTCTATGCTGACTTTTCCCCTATCCTTTATGTTCTGTTCTTTCCAGATTATTATGTTAGTTTTAGCGTGGAAATTGGAGGCTGAAAGCATGGGATTTTTTACCAAGGAAGAATGGTTAAAGGGGATGACTTCATTACAGTAAGATATTTTTTTAAAAAACAAACTTGATGGGCTATTTGAAGATCTTAATTGATACATTGTGCTTTGTAATTTTCAGGAGTAAGGTTTCACTTTATATAATCAAATTGGTTTGATCTATTACAATCAGTTTAGGATTGACAAAATTTATATTATGATTTGGCAAAATGAACAGACCTCATTTTTTGTATTGTCTAATAAGGAACCTTAGTATAGTCCTGTTAAAATTCATTGACTCTTGGTGGGTGAATTAAGAGATCCATGATGAAAGTTATTTACTCACAGGTTGTTTGAGTAATAAAAGATTTCCTTCTGTGAATATAGAAATCTGCTACGTAAGGAGTTTGTTCTTTGGTCAGTTCTAAGCTCTGGGGCCACCTCTCTTTCGTCTTCAATTTTATATTTGATCTAAAGATGAAATTTGAAGATAGAGTTATACAGCACTCTCATTAATTCTTTTTTGCCAAATGAATCTCATAAAGAACATAAGTAGAAATGCTGTATGACTCCCCTGCAACCTGTAGCCATTTTATAGTAGTATTAACATGCTGCCTTTGAATACTTACATAAGGTGTAGAATTGCTTCTTTATAAAAATAATTTGATACTGGCTTTCCAGAGTAAAGTAGGCTTAGTTTCAGAATCGGTTAGTAATTATGTGGTAATTTTATATCATGCTTTTCATATTCGTGCAGGATGTTATCAATATTCTAAAGTAGAGGAATCATTAATTTATAATATCTTTGAGCCAAAAATTGGGCACTTATTTAGCCATATGTTTTCCTGTTCTGATTATGCTTTATTAACACATTTAACTGTTCTTTACTCCTCGTTTGCCTGTCTTTAAATTTCAAAATACCTGGTTATTTTTTAAGTATTTGTTCATATAGAACTTAAATCTTCCTATTTGAATTTTCAGTGTGTAATGCTTTGTAATTCTCCTGTTTAACCAGCATTAATATACAGATTATATTTTGGTGAAAACCTTGCTCATATGAACCAAATCATAATTTCTAGAATAGAATATAAAATCAACCCTCACACTTCCATTATGTATGGTGAGATAAAGAGTCTGAGACTCAAAGAGTTAAAGAAAATACTTGCTAAAGTTTACATAGCTCCTTTGTGGGAGAGCGAGGACCTAGAATTTGGTAGATTACCAGTCTACCATACTGTACTTTCACTTGGACATTCTTTTGTATATGTTAGCATTCTTTATAAAATAGAAAGCCATTATTAACTTTTAAAATCATAGTGCTTACAGCCAAGACTGAATTCTGTCATTTATCTAGGTGTCATAACATGCCATATTAAAATAATGTTGATTATGAAATTCTTTGGCCTATTTTCTACCTTTAATTGGCTTTTTAGAGAAAGATAAAATACGTATATAAAAGAGTATGCAAGGAATGTAAACTAGTTTTACATAGCTCAGTCTTTTTTATTGAAATGTATATCAGTTGAAACATGGCTTATTAATTGTAAGACATTTTTAGCACTATAACTGTTTTTTGTACTACGCTTACTGCTTTTTTCATATGCTGTTTTGAATATATTTTTAAACCAAAAAGTTTTTAGTTTATGTTTTTGCATAACTTGGTATATATCGCCTTTGTATAGCAGAAATGTGTAAACACAAAGTATTTTTAATATTTACTCTTGAATAATTAGCAGCATATGGTCTTGGATCCAAGGATAGAAATTGACTAACCCATGAACATATTTTTTATTAACACAACTTTCCTATAGGAAGTTCATAAACTATACAAAATAAAAGCAATTATATAGCACTTAAAATTGAATTAGAGGTTTCTGTTTCATTCATTTATTATTTCCTGTCCATCTGCCTAGAACCCTTTGCTGTATAGCCTTGAAACTATTCAAATTAGACCGGCACACTTGACTGCAAAAATAGTTGGTCTCTCCCATTCACCCTTGAACAGCGTGTGGGGGATTTACTGCATTGACCCTCGTACAGTAAAAAAATCTATGTATAACTTTTGACTCCCCAAAAACTTTACTAATAGCCTACTTTTTCACTGGAAGCCTTATTGATAACATAAACAGTTGATTAATACATATTCTGTCCGTTTTATTATATGTTATTCTTACAATAAAGTAAGCTAGAGAAAAGAAAATGTTATGAAAATTACAAGGAAGAGAAAATACATTTACTGTACTTGCCTGTGTTTCTCATACCATACACTTATGTCGTTGGTTTACTAGATGAATTGTCTGTCAGTACCTACATCAATATTGTCTTACATGATACAAAGCACTGTGGATGTTATGTGTATTTAATATAGTTATTGAAAAAAATTGCATACAAATGGACCTGCACAGTTCAAACCCTTATTGTTCAAAGGTCAACTATACAAAGCATCTTTTCTCAGTTGGCTAAGTCCTCTTATTCCCTGAATCTTGTAAAAAAAACTGGCTAAGAATAAAATAGTTTAAAATTTAAACCAAGAGAGAGAAAGGAACCTGTATAAGTTTAAAATTTAAATTTATAGTTGTCTGGTATATTTGGTTTTATATTATAATCACAAAATGTAAAACCTCACAGACTTGATTCCCTTTATAGATATTTCATATTTTTACTATTTAACCTGTGCATAGTTATTTGATGGTTCCTAAATTATCTGAATATAGTTATCAGTTGTTTCAAATTAATTAATCTTAACCCTTAGAAAACTTAATGGAGCTCTGCTAAAGAATAGGAACAGTCTTGTAGTTAAAACATATACTGTGGTCAAGGATAGTGCACTATAGTAATCATGATTATTTAAAATCTGTAATTGTATAATGCTTAATAGTTTTCAGAATTTTTTTTTACATTTGTTTTAAAGTTGTTTATTCATGCAGACTTTTCAAATATAAATTGTCTTTCTCTTTCATGTGAATGAACTTTTGGGTATGAATTGACATTTAATTTTACTAGAATGGCCATTTTGTAAGTTTTAGGGGATGTAATTGCCATATTATTTCTGGGTATTTTGCTTTATGTAGTTTTTATCATTGCTTAATAATATTTAAATTTCTCCAAATTGGACTTAATTTAGTGGATGTTTAAGCACCTGTATTATGTAATGTGTACCACTTACTGGTGATTTCAGTGAGGCATAAGACATGGCTCATGCCCTCTAGTTACATTCTAATAGAGCAAGGAAGGCATTATAATACTATAACCATAAATCTAGGTAGAATGTGACAAATGCTAGATTAAAAATACAAAATACTGTGGAAGCACAGCTGCTCATAGGTTAATTTTAGCTGAATAGACAGGAAAATCTTTATAGATGTGGCACTTGAACTGGACCTTGAAGAATGACTAGGATTTTGATAATTGAGGATATAGGAAATTTGTTTCTGGAGAGGAAATTGTGCTCAGAGTTTTGAGAAAGGAAAGCATATGTTTGAGAGTAGTCTGGTTTGTTACACTCAAATGGTACATGAAGAAAATAGATGGAATTGTTTAAATTCCAGGTAGTTGGGATAATGGCTACATTTTGGAGAGTTTAAGGCATGTTATAGATATTGGGAAATCATCAGAAATTTTTGAGCACAGGAATCATCAAAGATTTTTGGGGTGGTTTTCAACAGATCAGTTGTTTTAATGTTTTAAGGTCGTAGACTCTTGAGAACCTTATGAAAACTGTGGGTCTTTTCCCCATTAAGATGTACCTATGCTGCTACACCCAAAATATTGCATATGGATCTTCCCCTTCCTTGCATCTATGGATTCAGGATTCCAGGGATACTTGCACATTTTTGTTCTGTCACACCTTACTAGAGTGGAGAACTTTTCTCATATCTGCTAGCTTTGGTGTTGAAGCAAAGGTTAAATACCATGATGGTGAAGAAAACTGAGCACAGAACTTTGAAAAGACTGTACTTGATATTATGACACTGAAAAGAAGAGGCAAGAAGATAGTATCTGACAAGAACGGTAGTAACTAAGCTGCCTGTCAGTAGGTTTAAGTTGTGTACCATGTGGTCTCCATATTGAGCCTGGAAATTGAAGATTGACGGTAATGATCTAGCTTAACTTTCTTTAGGGGAGAGAGGTATGGGGAGCATTTATACCTTTTTTTGATGACTTTGGAAGAGTAGGGTATATGGGATGCATGTGTGGTGTGTGACTACCATTCCTTGAGTGTTCTGGGCCTGACTACTAATTGCCATTAGTATCCTTTCTTCTCTCCCCCAGGGTTATCATAACAATTTTTAAATGCCCCCCCTCCACATTTCCAAATACCTCCATAAGTGGATTGTATTGTTCTGGTCAATAGACCTGACTCAGAGAAAGTTCTAAATCCAGAACTTTGTGAATAAAATTTTTCCTGTTTCCTGTCTCTCTGTCAGAGCATACTAATTGGGACTTACTGATGATGAAAGAATCTCACTTAGATTTAATACATAAGTGAGAATTTCTTTTAAAGTCTTTAATGACACAAATTTGAAAGCCTCCCTTGTTAATACAGGTTTACCTGGCTATCCAAAAGCAGAGCATTCCTGTAAAACCTTTTGTAAGCTGAAGTGGCATAAAGCAAAGAAAGAAGCAGTTACCATGAAAAAATTTTTGAGAGTTCCCAGGTCCCAAAAATAAGGCTAAGCATTAACACCCCTATGAGCGCTCCCAGATTTTTCTCATACCTTAGGACATATTTTGCTAACGGGTGCACAAAATAAGTCAAGATAAACACAGATGCTCACACATGCAGTTCTTGACTATGGCAACCTAATGTTGAGATGTTAAGTGTAGTTCCTGGGGGAGAAGCTTGGTGGCGCTAGCTTGGTTCGCACTGCCTCTGGAAAGGATCTCTGCAAAACTCACTGGCTGATTCTGAAAAGCAGAAATCCTTTTTAGATTTCTTTTGGTTATTGACAACAGGTAGTACTATATAAGTCTTTCATAAAAACAAAATGGCATCATGGAAACTTTCGAAAAGCGGGGATACATGTACTCAGGAAATCAATTTCCAAGTCCTAATGTTGAAACTAAACCCATTTCCACTCATTCTAACTGCAGTCGCCTTGGAGAGTGGTAACATATTGTGCCAGTGTTCCCTAAAAATCTGTGGGGTTTTTTTGTTATTCAAAAAACTCACTCTTGCTTTCCACGACATGATAGTAAAGTATGCATTACTTCTTTGTAGTTCAGGGGAAATATTTTTTCTAAACTTCCAAGTTAAGAGGTATTGACGTTAATTCTACTGAGTCTATTTTGGGCTACATTAAATGTAAGAATTGTGTTAGTGACTGCTAACCATTCACCGGTTTTGCTAGGTCCTTTCACAGTGTCTGTGATGTTGGTAATAAATGTGCAAGTTGTGCTCTTATTTTTTCATTCTTCAAGTAGAAAACATTAATTATCAGTTATTCTATTAGATTCTTTCTCTTCTCAAGACTTAGACTGCTAGGATTGGTATGGCATAGTTTGGAGAGAGCCACCGTGTGGGGGTAGATTTTTAAGCTGTTTGCCCTAAAAGGAGCATATCACTCTCAGAACTGTGCTAGGCTTTTAACACATGTATGCTCATTTAATTTCTGGATTGTCTATTGTTACTGTTTTAAAATGAGGAAACTGAGACTGAAAAAGTTAAATAACTTGCCTAAAGCCACATAGCTGAAATAGAGAAGTTGGAATTTTAACCACACTCTTTGACTTGAACCTTTGTTCTTCATTTTATCTGTGTCTTATGCTTACTGAGATCACCTCGTAAGTAACACTGTTTCCTTGTATACCTCTGGAATGTAAAATATTTGTAATTCCTTGGATTCTTATCTCCTTGGTGACTTGTCAGCTACTGTTATATGCACTTTACAATTTTGTTTTAACTACAATTATTCACTAACCTTTCCCCAGATAGGAATTTTAAAATTTCCTACAAATGAATAAATATATTATCTACTTTGTGGTTTATTTTTGGTATTCATATTTTTATTTAACAAATACTTTTTGAATGCTTCTGTATGCTAGGCCCTGTGTTGTGCTAGGAGAATGATTTTCAAACTCTGGTGGTTGTGAGAGGAAGAACTTCTAAATGTAGGGAGTACATGTAACTAGTTGCTTAAAATGTAACACCCTCTATACATTCTCAACTCATAACTCTAGAGGTCTGGAAGACTTCATGTGCAGATTTTCAAACAGTGTTATAGTAGCATATAATCTGAGAATTTGTTTCTTTTGCATATCTTTCTGGTAGAAGTTAACTGCATTTTCATCTTTCATTAAAGCTTCATTTTCCTCTTAATGAAGAAATTTTGCTCTTGTAGAAGCCACTTATTGAAGCACTAATAAATTTTTAATAAATAATAAAAATTTTTCTTGTTTCTGCATGAAACATTGTACATTATTAATATGTACAGAACTAGACCCCACACAAAGGTTAACTAATCCAAATTTTCACTTCAATTTCTGGCAGTATAGCGGACCATATGTGCAAAGAGACCTTTTTTTGTGTAAAACACTTAAATGTTGGATAAAATATGAAAACATACATACCTGGACTTGACTATAAGTGAAGGGAAATAATCAGGCAAGAAATGACCAGAGATGGTGATTCCATAGAGATTTATGAAACTGGCATTTTCCCTGAGGATACCTACTTATTCCTAGTCAGGGCCTGGCTGTTAACCTATCATGGTGTTAGGAACAGGAGACAAATTGCATGTCCTAAGTTGGGTTGGAATCACCTCAAAAATTCCCACATTAGGTCATTGATGCCAAACCTACCCAGTTGATGGAGACTTGATTCCTTTGGCTTGGTTCTGCATGCAGTTGGAGGTGAAGGGCTTCCACTTGAGAGAATTCCTAGTCAAAAGCTTTTTGTGTCACAGATTTAGGGATGACGTTCATTATATGTATGACACAAGTAAAGATGTATTTTAGATTGTCCCAGGTAAGTAGTACTCCCATATGTGCAGTGGAAGCAGTTCTGTACAAGAATTCATTTTAAACACATGCCTCAATTTCTGCAGAAAAATATTCGGTGATCATTAACAAATAACAATAAAAAAAATCACTAAACATATTGAGAAACAGATTTTAAACTTCAGAATCAGACTCCTTAAGACTAGTGTTTTGAATTAGCACAATGTCAGTATAAAGTATCTACATTTAATGTGTTTAAAATAAAAAGAGGAATCAGATATCAAATAAGTTAATTTCTAAAATTAAAAAACATAAAAGATTTAAAACTAAATGGATGAGCTACAAAGGAGACAGATGAAGAGGAAGTAGGAATCCGTAACCTATAGCCTGAGGAAAAGAGGAAAGAGGCTAAGAGACAGTGGATAAATTTTTTACTGATGAGTTTCAAAAGTTTTCTCTGTATTCAAGAATAAGTCCTTCATCGATATGTGGTTGCAAATAACTTCTCCTACTCTGTAGCTTGTGTTTTGATCCTCTTATAAAGGACTTCTGCAGAGCAGATGTTCTTAATTTTGGTGAAGTCCAGCTTATCAGTTTTTTTCTTTTGTGGATTGTGTTTTTGGTGTCAAGTCTAAGATTTCTTTGCCTAGCCCTAGAGCCTGAGAATTTTCTCTTAGTTTTTTTCTAGGAGGCTTATATTTTTACATTTTACATTTAAATTAGTGATGCATTTTGAGTTAATTTTTTTAATGGTGTGAGACTTAGGTTTTGGTTTATTGTTTTGATTATGGATGTCCACTTGCTCTTGTACCTTTGTGGATAAAGCTTTTCCCCCACCCCCTACTGAATTGCTTTTGCACCTTTATAAAAAATCAGGTGGGCATATTTGCATGCGCCTGTTTCTGGCTCCTCTATACTGTTTTGTTAATCTGTGTCCTAACCTTCTGCCAACACCATACAGTCTGCTTTGTGTAGCTATATACTAAATCTCTTTTGTTATTATTCAAGTGTAGTTAACATATAATATTTTATTAGTTTCAGATGTACAAAATAGTGATTAAACAGTTACGTACCTTACCACAATAAGTCTAGTAGCCATCTGTCACCTTACAAAGTTATTACCATATCACTGATTATATTCCCAGTGCTGTATATGTATATATATTTCCTATGTGCATTATATCCCCATGACATATTTATTTTATAACTGGAATTTGTACCTCTTATTCTCCTTCACCTTTTTCACCCATCTCCCCACCCCTTCTCCTCTCTCGCAGCCATCAGTTTTCTGTATCCATGAGTCTGTTTCTGTTTTTTTAGATTCCACATGTCCGTGAAGTCATACAGTATTTATCTTTCACTTTCTGACTTATTTTACTTCACATAATACCCTCTAAGTCCACCCATGTTGTCACAAATAGCAAGCTTTCATTCTTTTTTTATGGCTGAATAACATCTATTTTTTATTTATATATATATATATATATATGTAATTTTTTTTTTCCTTCTTTACCCATACATATATCTATCATTGAATACCTAGATTGCTTCTATATCTTGGCTGTTGTAAAAAATGCTGCAGTGAACATAGGGGTGCATATATCTTTTAAATGAATTAGTATTTTCTTTTTCTTTGCATGAATACCCAGAAGTGGAATTGTTGGGTTATATGGCAGGCTATTTTTAATATTTTAAAGAATCTACATGGTGCCCGCCTGGGCGTGGCTCAGTGGTTAAGCGTTGACCTAGGATCCAGGCGATCAGGGTTCGATTCCCGGTCAGGGCACATGCCCGGGTTGCGGGCTCGATCAATGACTCTCTCATCGTTGATGTTTCTATCTCTCTGTCTCTCTCCCTCTCCTTTCCTCTCTGAAATCAATAAAGATATATTTAAAAAAAAAAAAAGAAAAGAATTTACATGGTGTTTTCCATAGTGTCTGCGCTAGTTTACAATCCCACCATCAGTGCCTGAGGGTTCCCTTTTCTTTATATCCTCACCAACACTTACTTGTTTACATAAAAAAAATAGTTTATTAAATTTATTGGGGTGACATTGGTTAATAAAATTAGGTTTCCAGTGTACAATTCTATAATACATCATCTGTATCTTGCATTGTGTATTTAATACCCAAATCAGATCTCTTTCTGTCACCATATATTTTACCTCCTTTACTCTTTACTACATCCTCCCAACTCCCCTTCCCCTGGTAATAACCATACTGTTGTCTGTCCTTTTGTTTGTCTTGTTTGTTTATTTGTTGCTTTCAGATTTATATCCCACATATACATGAAATCATATGGTTCTTGACTTACTCTGTCTGACTTATTTCACTTAGCATGATATTCTCGAGATCCAGCCATGGTATCACAAATGGCAGTATTTCATCTCTTATGGCTGAGTAGTATTCCATTGTATGTATGTATCACATCTTCTTTATCCAATTGTCTGTTGAAGGACATTAAGGTTATTCCCATGTCTTGACCACCATGAATAATGCTACAGTGAACATAGAGATACATATATCTTTATGAATAAGTGTTTTCAAATTTTTCAGGTAGGTAACCAGAAGAGGGGGTGCCAGTTTGTATGTTAACTCTGTTAATTTTTTGAGGACCCTCCGTACTGTTTTGCATGGTGACTACTAGTTTACATTCCCACCAGCAGTGAATGAAGGTTCCTTTTTCTCCACAACCTCTCCAACACTTATTACGTGTCTTGTTAATAGCCATTCTAATAAGTTTGATGTGGTATCTCATTGCAGTTTTGATTTACACTTTTCTAGTAGCTAGTGAAATTGAGTAACTTTTCTTATATCTGTCGCCATTTATGTGTCGTCTTGGGAGAAGTGTCTGTTCAGGCTCTCTGCCCATGTTGGCATTTTGGTAATAGTCATTCTGTAGGTGTGAGGTGATAATCTCATTGTGGTTTTGATTTGCATTTTCTTAATAATTAGTGATGTTGAACACCTTTTTATAGGTCTGTTGTCTGTCTGTATGTCTTTGGAAAAATACCTATTTAGGTCCTCTGCCCATTTTTTAATTGGATTGTTTTTTTAATGTTGAGTTGTATGGGTTTACTTCTTTATGTATTTTGGATATGAACTCCTTATCTGATATATCATTTGTGAATGTCTTCTCCCATTCGGTAGGTTGTCTTTTGTTTTGTTGATGGTTTCTTTTGCTGTGCAGAAACTTTTTAGTTAGAGGTAGTCTCATTTGTTTAGTTTTGCTTTTGTCGCTCTTGCCCAGAGATGCATAAGAAAAAATATGCTAAGACCTATGTCAAAGAGTTGACTGCCTACATTTTCTCCTAGGAGTTTTATGGTTTTTTAGGTCTTACGTTGAAGTCTTTCATCCATTTTCACTTTACTTTTGTATATGGTGCAAGAAAGTCGTTTCATTTTATTATTTTTTGCATGTGTCTTCAATTTTCCAGCATTTATTGAGGAGAGTCTTTTTCCTGTTGTATATTCTTGTGTATACTAAATCTTGAAATCACTTATACTGATTCATCTTTTTAAAAAATTGTTATAGCTATCCAGCTCCTTCATATCTACAAAAAAATCTTACTGAGATTTTGGTTAAATTGCATATGAATTTGGGGAGAATTGACATCTTTACTATTTGAGTCTTCCAATGCATAGAAGATAGATATGGTTCAGTTTTTTAGGTGTTTGATTTCTTTCATCAGTCTTGTGTAGTTTAGATCATTCAGGTCCTATACATGTTTTCTTAGAATTACAACTAAATATTTTATTTGTGTTTTGAGCCATTGTAAGTAGTAGTATTTTAATTTCAGCATTCACATGTTTATTACTAATATATGGAAGTGTAATTGATTTTTGTATATTTATACCCTGTCACCTTGCTGAACTCACTTTTCCTAAGGTTTGTTTATGTGTATATATTCCCTAGATTTTCTACATAATCATGTTGCATGGTTATGACATAAAATAGGGACATTTTTACTTATGTATTTAGTTTTGGTCTGTATGCTTTTGTTAATCCTCACCTGGGGATATTTTTTCCATTGATTTTTAGAGATAGTGGGAGGGAGGGAGGGAGGTAAGAGGGAGAGAGACATCAATGTGAGAGACACATGGATTGGTTGCGCCCCCGCCCCCCCCCCCCAGACCAGGGCCAGGGATTGAACCTGCAACCCAGGAATGTACCCTTGACAGAGAATCGAACCCACAACCCTTCAGTGGGCAGGCTAATGCTCTAACCACTGGGCAACACCAGCCAGGGATAGTCTGTATGTCTTTTATTTCCTTTACTTCACATATTGGATTGTCTAGAACTTCTACCACTATGTTGAGTGGTGGAGTGAGAGTGGACATACTTTCCTACTCTCCATCTTAAAGGGAAAATATTTAGTATATCACTATAAAGTATATTAACTATAGGTTGTTTGTAGAAGTTCCTTTGTCAAGTTAAGGGAGTTATCTTCTATTTTTCTGTGAGTTTTAAATACTTTTTTTACATTAAATCATAATTACGTAGTTTTTCTTTTTTATCTTGTTAATATTGTGGTTACATTGATTTTTGAATATTGAATCAGCCTTGCATACCTGGAATAAATCCTACTTTTTCATGGTGTTTAATCATTTTTATATAGATGAATTCTATTTTCATGAGGGATATTGGTCTGTAATTTTCTTTTTCTTTATTTTTTCTATTTATTTAAGTATTTAGATATAATAGACATATAACATTATATCAGTTTTATGTATACACTATAACGATTCAATATTTGTATACATTGCAAACTAATCGCCACAAGAAGTCTAGTTAACATCATCACCATATATAGTTACAGTTTTTTCCTTAGGATTTATTTATTTATTTATTTATTTATTGTTAATACTGTCTTTGTCTGATTTTCATGTCAAGGTAATACTGGCTTTGTAAAATGAATTGGGCAGATTTTCTTATATTTTATTTTCTGAAAGAGATTGTTTAGAATTGGTTTTTAAAGATCGGTAGAATTCTCTAGTGAAACCATCTGAAGATTTCTTTTTTAGAAGTTTTAAAATTTTTGTATTAAATTTCTTTAGTAGTTATAGTGCTACCCAAATGATTTATTTCATATTGTGTATGTTGTAGTTTTTGTTTTTTAAGGAATTGGTCCATTTCATCTAAGTTGTCAAATTTATATTCTTTTGATAGGTGCAAATCTGTAAGGATATTCATTGTTTTATTCCTGTTGGTAACTTTTGTCTTCGCTTTTTACTTTGTCATTCTTGCTAGAGACTCGTCAGTTATATTAATCTTTTCCCAAAAAATCAAATCTTTGTTTCATTGATTTTTCTCTCTCGTTTTTCTGTTCTCAGTTTCATCAGTTTCTGCTGTTACTTTCTCTGGCTTGCTTTAGGTTTATTTTGCTCTTCTTTTTTCATTCTAAAGTTGGGAGCTCTGATTATTGATTGAGACTTTTTCTCTCTTCTAATTTTGCATTTAGTACTGTAAATAACCTCAGCATTGCTTTGAGTCTCACAAAATTTGATGTGTTTTCACTTTCATTTAGTTTAACATATTTTTTGGTTTTCATTGAGACATGCTCTCATCTGTGGATTATTTAGGACTTTGCTGTTTATTTTCTAAGTGTTTAGAGATTTTGCTGTTATCTTTATGTTATTTCTAGTTTGGTTTCATTGTGGTCAGAAAACATCCTTCGCAATTCAGTTCTTTCACATCTGTTTACATTTGTTTTATGTCTTATAATATGGTCTGCCTTGGTTTATGTTCTGGGGCACTTGAAAAGAATATGTATTTTGTTGTCATTGACTAAAATGTTCTATTATTGTCAGTTAGATCCTGTTGGTTGATAGTGTTGCTGAATTCTTTGTGTTTGTTCATATTCTGTCTGGTGGCTCTGTCAATTGCTGAGAGAGAGGTATTGAAATTTCTAACTAGTTATAGATTTGTTTATTTCTCCTTTCAATTCTAAAAGTTTTTGTTGCCCTGGCTGGTGGTGTTCAGTGGTTAGAACAGTGGCTGGCACACTAAAGGGTTGAGGGTTTGATTCCCAGTCAAGGGCACGTACCTGGGTTGCAGATTCAATCCCTGGCCCCAGTTGGGGCGCATGTGGGAGGCAACCTATCAAGGTTATCTCACATCGATGTTCCTCTCTCCCACTCCCTCTCCCTCCTTCTCCCCCCCACTCTCTCTAAAAATCAGTAGAAAAAATATCCTCGGGTGAGGATTAACAAAATAAATAAATAAAAGTTTTTGCTTCACATATTTTACAACTCTTGTTTGGTGCATACACATTTTGGATTGTTATGTCTTCTTGATGGATTAACCTTTTTCATTTATTTAAAACAATTTTTTAATTGATTATTTTTAGAGAGAGGAAAGGAGAGAGAAACATCAATCAGCTGCCTCCCACACATGCCCTGACCAGGGATGGAACCTGCAGCGTAGATGTGCCCTGACTGGGAATCAAACCCATCAGTTGGTGTGCTGGATGACGCTTCTACCAACTCAGCCACACCAGCCAGGGCTTAACCCTTTTTAAATCTTTTTGTAATGTTCTTCTTGTGATAATTTTTTGTTCTAAACTCTTCATCAGCTGGTACTAATATAGTCATCCTTTCTTATGATTATTTCCGTATATGTTATTTTTCATTCTTTTACTTTCATTCTGCCTATATTGTTATATTTGAAGTCAGTTTCTTTTTTCTAGATAGCATATAGTTGGGTCTTTGTGGGTGTGTGTTTTTTTGTTGTTGTTTTTTAATGCACTCTGTCCAGTTCTGTCTTCTAATTGTAATATTTAGGCTTCTTACATTTAATGTTAAGGGCTTAAGTCTGTCCTGTATTTTACAATTCACAAATTACCATTTGGTTCTTTTTTACATGTTACTTTTTTTCCCTTAGATTTTGTATTTCTTTGCTGAGACGTCTTCATTTGTGTTCACAATTGATGATTGAAACATTTTTATTGAAACCTGGAACTTTTGAGTATTATACTAATGAAACTCTGGATCTTATTTAAACCGTCTGTTTTAGCTAGCTTCCTCTCACTCCACTTGGGCAGGAGAAGTGGTGGCCACTGCCTCATTGTTTCCAGTTGTAGGTAGAAATCGAAGTTCTCTGCTCTTCATCCATTGACATCTCATTGGCAGGCACAAGAGTTCCAGGTCCCCACTAGGCCTCCACTGATACCTTCTTGTTCCCCATAAAGTCTCTACTAACACTACTAGGGTGGTGGCTTTGTTCCTGCAGTGATCGTGAAAGCCTTGACTCTCCACAAGTCCTCCTTGGTCACTACCCAAGGGCAGTGGAGGATTGGCTGCTCCTTCTTACCTGGTGTGGGAGAAGTTCATGTTCTACTTGTGGTTTCCATTGACACTGCAGGAGTTGAGAGGGAGACATCCTTATATACTGGTGAGGATGGACCATTCAGGTCCCCATTCAATCTTTGCAGGCATTGGTGGGGCTTGAGCCACACTTTTTTCTGTGGTGTTTGACTGAAAAAGAATGTTGTTTTTTTCCTAAAAGTTTTCTGCCTTGCTAGGCTGCTTGCTTTTGGCTAGAGGGAAAACAGACTTTTTTGGTGTTTTTGTTTTTGTTTGTTTTCTGCCTGCCCCATTGGCATTTTTGATTTGCTGACTTCTTTAGCTCTAAGTCTGGGATAGATGAGGCAGAAAGAAGACCCAGGGAACTCACTGTTGTATTATTTCTCAGAAATCTTCTTATGCTTGTTTTATATATAATGTCTAGGGCTTTTAGTTGAATTAGCGGGAGAGATAGGGAAAAGTACATTTACTTCATCTTCCTGCAAGTGGAAGTTGTTTCTTTAATCTATTAAAAAAGCAGCACTGTAATGTGTAGGCTACTTCTAATATTTACCCTTCTCCCCTCTGCCGCCCCCCCCCCCCCAGCCAAACCTGACTCTAGTTAGTTCTTCTTTTCTCTGTCCCCTTTTAGGACCAAACTCTTTGAAAGCATTTGTCTATACTTTTTTCTCCAATTCCTCTCTTACTCTCTCTCAAACTTATTCTGGTAAGACTTTTATACCACTCCTCTGAAATCTCTTGGCAAGGCGTCATTTACAAGTGAATAATCAAAGCTGTCTTACTTGTCAAAACTGTGGCTGAAGCTAAATTTATACTTAGAGGGAGGTCTAGCCTTAAAAGAGAAAAAAGTCTGAAACCAAATGAGTTAATACCTAATTTAAGGAGTTAGAAAAAGGATCCACCCAAAGAAAGAGGCAAAAGGACATGAAAAGATGTCCAGACATTAGTAAAATAAAAAGCAAAGCTAAAATTGAGAGAATTAAGAAAGTCTGGCAAGATGGTCAAGACAATCAAAGAAAAGGCAAAACTATATTATAATGTATATTAGAAATTGTTATAAATAATTTTAATCAACATAGTTAAATAAAATTGTATGAAATAAGTTATCAGAAAAGTATATAAATGACCAAAAGTGATTGAAAAAGAAATAGAAAATCTGAATGGTTGTATAACCATTAAAAATGCTGATTTAGTGGTTAAAAGTGCTCTTCTTTCGTTAGTGAAAAGGCCCAGGTGGTTGTTCACCTGAGTTTGAACAAATGCTAGCTATTATTTCCAATATTCAGTAAACTTTTTCAGAAAACAAAATAAAGGTAATAATGCTTTTTATTTTTCCGAGGCTTATGTTATAAGCTTGTTATCAAAACTAGCAAAGAGAATGTGCTAGAATTAAATTTATAAGCCAGTCTCACTTAGGAGCATAGCAGAAAATCCCCAAAACTAGCAATGTATTAACTGGTACCATGGCCAAATTCATCTTATTTTAGGAATGCAAGATTTAAGCCACATTAGAAATTTATTCAAAATACCTACACCTTAATAAAATTATAAGTTACCCCATGTCACATTATTGATTTAGAATACTGAAAGTCTTAGTTAAATCTGAGAATGCTAGGTGCCTATACTATCTGATGAGTACTAAAATTCAGTTTTGAGTGAAATAACTGTGGATCCCAGTAGATGGCACAACTAATTGATTGAAGGAAGTCAGATGGTCTCTCAGAGATGGCAAAATGTAAGTGAGGTTTTGATGAGTAATATTTAGTGAAAATGTTGGAATAGCATTTCAAATAGAGGAAAATAATATGAACTAAAGCATAGTTGTGGCATTTGGGAATGGTAAGTGAAATATAACTGGAATACACAGTAAGGATATTGGGACCTGGCAGGAGATGTAACAGGAGATTTGGGCCAGTTGTGAAAGGCTTGCTTGCTTCTTGCTAAATAGTAGAAAATATCAACCCAGTGAGAGTTAAAGTCAATATCTTATCTTTAGAAATAACATGTATAACTTGTTTGCATTCTTTGCATTTATATGTACCTGATTTGAAATAAGTGTTGCCACTGATTTTCCTCTATTTTTTGTTCACTAAAAATGTAAGAATCTGAATTTATGAATGAACCACTAATATGATGTATTAATTTCCTCAGTACAACATCCTAAACTTTTAAAACTACTCATGGTTAATCTGTCACCAAGTTGGTGCCTAAGAACTTTCCAATGAAATATGTAACAGAGGCCTGATTAATTTCATTTGTTCTGCCATTTGCTAAAAGCATTTAATACATTTTAATACATCTCTTTTTAAGAGACATTTGTAGCTTTATTGGAGTTTTGGGGGTTTTTGTGCTTTTTTTAAAAAAAATAGAAGTGACTTGAGTGAACTTTTATTGGTTTCCAGGGTTTTTTTCCTTTTTTCGTTTTTCTTGCATTGGTAGATACAAGATAACAGATTTGTTTGTAATACTAAATTTTGAATCAGAGAATTTTAAACCTAAATTAATAATTTCATATTATATTGCTTTCACTTTTTTTCTTAATGCATTCTTTCAGACCTCTAAAAGTGCTTTTTTATTTAATTTTCTTTATTATATAATCTGTTTGATTTTTTTAAATTTAAGGTGTGACTGCACAGAAAAGTTACAGAACAAATTTGACTTTTTGCGCTCACAGTTGAATGATATTTCTTCATTTAAGAATATCTACAGATATGCCTTTGATTTTGCAAGGGTAAGTGGAATACCCATGTTTCATCATTTTAATATATTTTTTTAATCTTAGGCCACACTTATGAAAATGTATTTACTTATATTTTAGGATAAAGATCAGAGAAGCCTTGATATCGATACTGCTAAATCTATGTTAGCTCTTCTGCTTGGGAGGACATGGCCACTGTTTTCAGTATTTTACCAGTACCTAGAGGTATGTATGTTTTTATTTTTAAAATATTATTTTAAAATTTAATCTGTTTGGAAACATATCTTTGAGGAAAAACATATAGATTTTTAATACTACACTTTAAAAAAATAGGCTTTAGTAGAAACTTTCTGTTAAAATGTGTACACACCTGTCATTTTTAGACACAAGTTTATGGTCAGTAATATATTCTGTACATAGTTATTTTAACCCTTCTCCCTCACCCTCCATTAAAAAATAAACCTACAAGAAATAATTTTAGCACAGTCTTCATACAAAAGTAGTTTCTTGGGCTGTTGGCAGGAGAAAATTGATGTGAGTGCACAAATCTCAAGTTTCTAAATCAGATTTGTTTCTATTACACGGGATCTAGGCTGAAATCCACATAAGAACCAATTACAGTAATAAAGCTTTTAATATTTGATGTCCACAAATACAGAGGTGACTATAATGGTGTACTGATCAGTAAAAATGTATGCTGAATTTATGCAGGAAGTACTCTTTTAGAAGGTTTCTCAAATCACCTACTATAGGCAGTGGTTTTAAGAAGATACTGTTCTTTTTTCCCCCATGGCTTTCTTTGGTTTTTCTGTCTGTTTTTGTGCCTTTTCAATTTCAGTTGTTTTTGGTATCGTTCTCAACATTCCTTAAAGTATAGATCCTTCTCCTTTTTTGCTTTGAAAATAATTTCTTATAAAGCAAGTTCCCCAGAGTAGTTTTGTTTAAAGCTTGTGATAAGAGACAGTGGTATGAAAAGGTCTTATGTGAATGGGCTTTGTGCACACTTAAATCTTTAAACTTAATATAAGTAGATGTTTTTGATGGATGTTACTAATCTTCCTCCTATTAGTAGTCTAGGCAAAAATAAATATAACTGAATATAAAAATATTCATCTCTAAAGGGAACTGAAAGGACTAAATACTGTCAAACACTTGTTATCCAGTTGAGGGTGCTTGGCATACTATCTTTTTAAGTCGTCGTCTTTTTTTTTTTGGTCTTTTTTTGTTTTAGTTTTAGAGGGAGAGAGAGAATGAATGTGCCCTGACCAGGAATTGAACCCACTACCTTTTGGTGTAAGGGATGGCACGCCAACCAACTGCCACACTGGCTAGGGCTCTTTTTAAATCTTTATAACACCATTTTGAATTACATTTTATCCCCATTAGCAAATGAGGAGATGTGTTCTGTTGTTAAGTAACCTTCCCTAAGGTTACTCAGTTGAGTGGCAGAAGTGGGATTTGAACCCATGCTTATAGTCTTTCTCCACTGCCTCCATAGATGCCAACTTTACAATGTAGCCACAGTAAATCTCATGCAAAGAAATGAATTACTGGAAAAAGCACAAGGGAACATACTGGGTATAGAAAATATTATATATCTTGATCTCATTTGTGTTTACACAAATATCTACATAGGTAAAAATTCATTAGTACCCCAATGTGCTTGTTATTCTTCAAAAATGAAAGAAAAATAAGGGGGGAGGGGAAACGATGTTAATATGTAAATGCCCCTGAGGATTTTCTCCTTTCCTTACCAGAGGATATTTTTTCCATTGATTTTTTAGAGGGAGTAGAGGGAGGGAACAGAGTGGGGGAAAGAGAGAAACATCTGTGTGAGAGAGACACATCGATTGGTGCCTCCTGCACATGCTCCAACTGGGGCCGGGGATCAAACCTGCAACCCAGGTACATGCCCTTGACGGAATCGAACCTGAGACCCTTCAGTGCACAGCTGGTGTTCCAGCCACTGAGCCACACCAGCCAGGGCCCTGAGGATTCTCTTAAAAACACAAGTAATTTAAAAGAGGAATAAATGTTTTAGGAAAAACAAATTACAAAACATAACTAGATTTATTAAAGTCAAGCCCTAATGAATAACGCTTGTTCTATAATTCAAATATTTATATCATTTTCTACAGCAATCAAAGTATCGTGTTATGAACAAAGATCAGTGGTACAATGTATTAGAATTCAGCAGAACAGTCCATGCCGATCTTAGTAACTATGATGAAGATGGTGCTTGTAAGTATAATGTTTTCTTATGAAAAGAAATTTTTTAAAATATGTATTTATTGATTTTCAGATTGAGGAAAGGAGAGAGAGAGAGAGAGAGAGAGAAGCATCAGTGATGAGAGAGAATCATAAAGCGCTGCCTCCTGCATGCTCCCTACTGGGGATCAAAGCCACATCCTGGGCATGTGCCCTGTCCAGGAATCATACTGTGATCTCCAGGTTCATGGGTTGACACTCAAGCACTACGCCACACTGGCCCGGCGAAAATAAAAATTTTTAAACTATTAAATGAGAATGTGTGTTTGCGTAGCATTACCATAAAGGATTTAAACTTTGTAAAAGTAACATTTATTATTTAATATGTGGGAAATGTCCGGGGATGACAGGTTAGAAGGTAGGCAGAGAGCTTAGATTGAGCAGTATTATAAAATTTGTGCTGATAAATATTTTTAGTTTCTTAGTAACAGATCATTATAAAGCTTAATTTAAATTATAATTTTTGTATCGAGAAGCTAAAATTCTGCTTCGTTTCTGCCTTTCCTGGCATTTTTCTGTGGAAGAAAAGTACAGTCATGATTTTAAAAAATAGGAAAGCAAAACATCAGCTATAATAGAAAAAGCTTATATTAACTTGAAAGCTTTTTCTAAAATCTGTACCTATATTCTTCCATAGGAAATAGTGGATGGAGCCAAGTAGTGGCTTATGCTGGACTTGCTTTCCAGTTTGGTGCTATGCCAACAACTAGGTTGCTTTTCAGTTGCCATTTATTATGGTGCTTGTTTGCTATTTATCTTACAGTCTTTCAAAAGCAGGAGAAAAATAGAGACTACCACAGGGTTGTGTGTTTTAAGAATAATAGGGCAATTATATGTTTTCCTACATTTAATAAAAGTAAACAGCTTGTTTAAATTGCCTACCTGGCTGGCTTCTGTAGGTAAATGAGTTTAAACTCCAGGCATTATAAAAATGTCTTTATTAGGCACTTGCTTTGTGTGCAGATTTATACTAGGTCCTGTTACTGGAACCATATGTCTGTACTATGGACACCCCTTCAACAAGCTTACATACTTCTTGGTGAGGTAACATAGAAATACTATGTTTAACACCTTTCAGATTTTTAAAGAATTAAGAGGCAAATTCTATGGGCAGTTGGAAAAAGGAAGAGGTTAACATTGATTTAGTTACTGGAGAGTTCATGAACACTTAAACCTTCACAAGGAAGTTGCTACAGATACCTATTGTGGAAAAAGTCCCTTATGTCATAAAAGAAAATGCTAAGACAGCACCATTAAGTAGAAGAGAGGCTGGAAGCAAAACACCTAAAAGGGGCAAGCGTCAGTTCCTTGTTACCACAGAACTTGTGGGGAGCTTGTTTTATTTGTTTTATTGTTAGAGAGATGAGTTCACTGAATTCTAACAAAAATTGTTTCTTTATTTCTAGGGCCCGTTCTTCTCGATGAATTTGTTGAGTGGCAAAAAGTCCGTCAGACATCATAGCAAGAACTATAGTGAAGAAAATGCAAACCTTTTGATTCGTGCGTGTATGCAAGCTAATGAGATGAGGAAGAACTCCAAAGGGTGCATTTTTATTCATATGAAAGACTTCTCATAGTACTTTTTTTTTTTCTTTTTTTTTTTTTAAAGGAAGTTTTCTTGTTACATGTGATGGGCCTTGTGCCACACCTCTTCTGAGACTGAATATTGAAGTTTTTGTTTTGAGTTATGTTTATAACATTTATTTCAGAACAATAAAGATTCAGATTTGTGATAAAGGCCTTAAAGTGAAGATGTCCCTTGAGTGTCAGAGTGGTATTTATTTTTGTAAATTTTAATTCTTGAATTTTAGAGGTTTATTCACCATGAATTTGTGGAATTTAAAAGATTTTAAATAATCTTAATATTTGGCAATGTAGTCTGCTGATGGTATGGCTTAATGTATTCATCTCTGCACAATTAGGAAGAATACTTACTGGCCTTGACTTATGGTTTAATGATTTTGTGATGCAGCAAATACATTTTTGGATATTGGAAGTGCTCCAACTTTCAGCTCTGGTTTTCTGTGAAAGCTGCCATGGTCTTATGCACATACTTTATCTGAAAAGTTTGGAATTGGGAAGATGATGCCCAGTTTTTTGTTTTCCAACCGTTAACTAGTATTGTCAGCATAAGTCAGCATTTCATGTATATTCTTAATGTGAATTTTACATTTTCTGTATTCTGTCAGTTTAAAAGTACCATTTATATTTGAAAGAGCAAAGCTCATATATTAACGACCTCAGAACCAGACAAATCAGACAGCCTTAGGAGAGAATTAAGATCAGTGTTGTCGTTGTTATTAGTGGCATGTGTATGATCCCTTTAACTGTCATTTTGTAATATAGGGAGTTGTGTTGAGGGCCGTTATTTTTCCCCTTAAGAGAACCTTAGGTCTGATGTCATGGATTTAATTAATATATATATAGGAAAAGAAAATAATAGAAAAAGGAATTATGAGAGAACTCTGGACATAATTGTGCACAACTCAAGGGTGCCATTTACATTAGTATAGTCACGATATTGCTAATTATCAGTTTTTTGACTGTTGGCAATAAACTGTGTTGAGGAAAGGACATCCTTTTCTAATTCACATAAAAGGCATGTTTTGGACTAGCAGCAGAGCTCTTCATTCCTTTTCAAGCCATCCAATATTTCAGTGATATGAAAATTGTTCACAGTCCAGTCACAACGTCAGTAACATTTCTAGTTTCATTGTGTGAGTGGAGAGAAGTAAATAGAATCTTTTTCCATAATAAGGTCATTTCTATTGGGATTTAAGGTAAAGGTTGATTTTTGATGGTGAATTTATTTAATGAGTGATTTTCAGTATTGATTACTTAAGGGAGAATAGCATTTTAAAAATTGTTATGGTTTGTGTGCTTTTTGGTTAATAAGCTGGGAGAGAATGATTGCTGTTTTACTTGTCTTCTTAATGAAATTACTTTGTAAAACACTGATACAGTGGAAAACAATTTTTAAAAATATTCTTATTAGTTTTTTAGAGCTAGAGGAAGAGAGAGAAACATCCATGTGAGAGCTAAACATCCATTGGCTGCCTCCTGCATTGCATGGGGAATGGGGGAGGGTGGATCGAGACCCCAACCCGGGCATGTGCCCTCACCTGGAACCGAACTGGCAGCCTTTCAGGGCATGGGATGGCACTCAGCCAACTGAGCCACAGTGGCCAGGGCTAGAAAACAATTTTTTTTTTTTTAAATCCTCACCTGAGGGTATTTTTTCCATTGACTTTTTTCAGAGAAAATGGGAAGGCGGGGAGGAGGAGAAAGGGGAGAGAGAGAAACATCGGTGTGAGAGAGACCGCGATTGGTTGCCTCCCAAACATGCCCTGACCAGGGGCCAGGGATCAAACCTGCAACCCAGGTACATGCCTTTGACTGAGAATTGAACCCATGACCCTTTGGTGTGCAGGCCAACACTCTAAACACTGAGCCACTCCAGCCAGGGCAGAAAACAATTTTTTAAGTATTAAAATCACTCACTAGAACTGAGCATACCAATACTGTTATGATTTAGTATTATAAATGATGTCTTAATACCAAGTTTATTATAAGTAAAGTATTTAGATTTTTAGACATTTGAATCTTTATAATTTGACTTTCCTCTCCAGGACACAACTACTGAACTTGAAGAATATTGCCCATTATTACTTAATTTCAAAGTATATAATTTAAGTGAAACCTTGTAAGGTGTCCTTTTAATAGCCTGAACTTATCGTAATGCCTCTGTACTTGTTATCTTCACTATTTGAGTAAAGAACCACTTGAAACTTATAGATGATGACCTTTAAAAAAGATTCATGAAACTATTTGCTTAATTATCCAAAAATACCCTTAAGACTTTTTGAATCTGAAAACTAAAATGAAACTTATTTTTCCCTTTATGTCAAGAGCCTAATCCTACCCAGGCCATGCTTGCTTTGTTCTCTTGCTCCTTCTAGTTTTCTTACCTCCTTAGAGTCATAACATTCACTTTTCTTTGGAGGCAGATCAGTCAGGATGTGGGCTTGTCCCTTCTTGTCTTAACTTTCTTAATTTATATTTGAACAGCATTTAATTTTGGGGGAAACATGGTCAGGAGGTAAAATGATAGGAGGACAGTATTAAAGAGCCTGCAGTATAAAAGAAGTTTCCAAAATGATGTGGATCTTCTTTAACTTGTTAGCTTTAAGTGCCTTCCCAGGAATCCTGTTATAAAATTTTCAGGATTGTTTCCTTTGTATGGGATGAAATACTCAGTGGTGCTTTATATTGGAAACCACTTGCTTGTTATAGAATAGCATACAAATGTAATACTATTACTTGAAGAAAGTAGAGCCCAGCTGTTGATTCTCAACTGTGGGAAGATGGGGAAGTTGGCTCCCCACTCCTTGGAGTTAATTTTAAACAAGGCCTGCTATCCTAGGTAATTGCAAGGAATTGACATAAAAAATGGTGTATTGTGTGCTGACCTGTCTGTGCGTTACAATGTTTGTCTTTTATAGTCTAATGATTTCTTGTTTTTTAAATGATATCAGTAAAATTCTTGACACAACATTTTTTACAGTAGTAGTATTTTTGTGTGTAATGTATAGGGTTTGTCGATTTGCGTTTTATCCTGTTTGAAGCACTTTGGACTAGTGTTTCTTAAATTGAATTTGAGGACCTTCCATGGGGATGTTAGATTGACTCAGAGGACTATTTCTCTTAAGTACAAATGCCTTTGCATCTAATAAACCAAAAATTTACATTAACAGTATTTGTGTGGTAAGAGGAGGAAGAAAGTAGAATTTTAAGATAACCAGAGTTCCTAAAACATACAGGTTATGTAGCATAGCTTGGATTCAGAACATGAAGTGTATTTAGCAATGAAACATTTAGTTTGAACTACGTATTTCTCCAACAGAACGTGTTCTTTCTGCCTAACTGTTAATGTAAAATTGTGAAAGGATTTATTGGAATTTATTAGGGGCTCAGCTTGAGAAGCAAATGGAATATTGACTAGATTTTACTTACTCTTGTAGAAGTGTACTTAAAACTGTTGTGATACTAATTCATAGTCTGATAAAGTTTTGTTTGGGCTTTTGAGGCTAAAATTTTGTAGCACACCTCTCATGCTTACCAAATGTCTAAAGCATCATGTAAATTGGGAACATTTTAATACATTTTAATGATTTAGGTGCATTTCTTTGTTAGAGAAAGGCAAAATAATCTCTTAAAGAGGAATTCTCCCTGCTTGAGGAAGTGTTACTTCTTGAGTGATACTGGAAATTCTTACAAGGAAAGCGTTTTCAAGAAGGGTTCATTTTCATTTCAGGAGAAAAGAGAAATAATAGCAAAATTGCATTGATTTCCTTAATAGGAAAGTCTAGTCTGAATTATTAAATATTCTAGATCATATAATTTTTTAATAAATGTAGTTTTATTACTTTAATAAATATTTGGTAACAACCAGACAAAATAGATAGCTTAAGATGGTCTTTTTTATTAACAAGACCTAGTTACCTATGAGTAGTACTTTGGAAGTCAAAAAAACAGTGTAACTTTTATGGTAAATTGATACAGATTATAGATTGTGGAAAGATGAATTTCTGCCCAAGCCTTGGGTGAATTATCACTAATTCACTCTTTAATTGTAGAAATGGTTCTAGTGAACTTTTACTTCAACTGGAGCAAATCTTCAGAGCTTTTAACCCTTTGCAGTCGCTTGTCTACTCTCAGCCACCAAAGCTTTTTTACCGTTCCGGTCGTATGTCTGCTCTCAGCCACCACAGCAAGGAACCGTACAAATCTTTATTCATTCATGTATCAGTTCATAAATCTTGTTTATCCTTCATAATCTTGCATGTTATGTATCACTGCTCTTTCAATGGAAATTAATTCCGACCAGTATGACACCCATGTCCAAATTTAATACGACTGCAAAGGGTTAAAGCACAATTTATTTACCTTTTTTCAAACACCAATCTTAATTAAAAAAATCATAAATTTTCTATGCTCACCTTATAATCTTTTGAATCCTATCTAGATAGTGCTTCCTTTGCTCCTTTGTTAGTTGTTACTGGTTTCACTTTTTTTTCTCTTCAAATACAAGCAAAAGTTTATTTTAGAAAGTCACAGGGGTAGAAGAAGTGAGCCATGGGAGAAGTGAGCCAGCTGGGCCACTTGGACTCAGGAAACGAGAGGCAAAAGAAGGACCTTTGGAGCTCAGGAGAAAGAAAGGCGAAGAAAGTTCGCGCCTGGAGGAAGGAAGGGGAAAGACGTAGACATGCTCAGACAGAGCGTACACCTCATTTTAAAGAATGTGTGCTCTGTCTACAGTTTATTAGAACCTTTTATTATATAGCTCATTTTTGCATGGGTTCTGGTTTACCACGTTTTAAATATTTTTAAAATATACCCAGTAATAAGGTTAGACTTTAATATGAATATGGAATCGTGTCTTACAATGTCAGTATTACTGGAGATTTGTTGTACTTATTTTATGCAAATAGGGTCCATAAATGGATGGGTTACAGTAAAATGTTATATTAAACATTTCTTAGTGGACCCCCCCCCCAAGTTATATCATTTTAAAGAAGTTTTATCTTACATTTTGGCTTTCAGTTTTAAAGTATTATGAAAATTGTTCTGTATACTTCATGGATTGTTCTAAGTATTAAGATGAAGTTGTAGACATGAAATATTTAAGTAACCATACGTTTATTTATTTATTTAAATCCTCGAGAATATTTTTTCCATTGGTTTTTTAGCGTGGAAGGGAGGGATGGGGAAGTGGAGAGAGAAACATTGATTGTTGTGAGAGAGACATCAATTGTTTGCCTCCATATCTGCCCAACTGGGGCCCAGGAATTAACCTGCAATCCAGGTACATGTCCTTGACCAGGAATCAAACCCGAGACCCTTTGGTGCATAGGCTGACGTTCTTACCATCAAGCCATACAGGCCAGGGCTTATAATTATTTTTAAAAGCTAACAAAAATAAGCCAAATGGACATGTATAAAGCCACATTTACCCAAAACTGGTGTGTGTGTGTGTGTGTGTGTGTGTGTGTGTGTGTGTGTAAATTGAATATTACTGTTACCCATAACTTATTTTTCCAGTTAGGAAACATATTGTGGCTAAATTTTGAAGGTGAAGAGAAAATTTGTTTTTATATGATTGCTACCAATCACATTTGAACCATGAAAGAAAGACTGTTTAATAATTACTTTAATAACTTGTGATTTGAGACGTATTAAGTTACTAACTTAGAAAATTAATTTTTGTGAATATTGAATTAAGTGAAGTTTGTTTACTTAGTAGTTTACCTGTATTTTCCTTTCATGCAAATGAAATGGCTTATAGCAAACTCATACCCAATGTTTTTATCTATAGATGTAAACCTCTTATCTATTTTGGATTTATATCATTCCTTGAAACTAGTTTGAATATTTTGAGAATTTATAGAAGTAATAATAGAGAAACCTGAGTTGGTTTCCTCTTTGCAGCATCCTTGTTATGTGACTTTTAGGCCTGAGTTGATAGTGTTATGTCACTTGACCTCTGTCATCTTCAGTTTCATCTTCTGTAAAATAGTGATAATCATACCTACCAGTATTGTTACAAAGTTCAAACAGGGCTTTATCTACAACACTTAGTAAATGTTAAATGGATACATCTTGATATTTGAATAAAAAACAATTAGCTAAAATTCTTTTTCAACAAATTTTTCTATCATGTATAAACTGAAATATCTTTGTACTTCCTGTTTTATTCTACCATTTATTTTTATAGTCAGACTTATTCATACTCCTCTTGGACTAAATATTTCAATAAATCCCAAGCATGTAATATATGCCAGGAAGTATTATAGGCCTGGGTATATAGAGCAGGGCACAGAACAGACAATTATTTCTGACCCTTATGGAATTTTCATTTTAATAAGTAAAATACATAGTTTATCATATGGTAACATGGTTATTAAGAGAAAAGTCAGAGGAGGGGCCTCGGGAATGTATGAGTATGGCATTGCTATTTTAAATAGCCTGTACACTGATAAAGTGACATTGAGCAGAGATTGGATGAAGTGGGCAATTGAGCCATATGCATATCTACGAGGAGCTTTCCAGGCAGGACTGTTACATGCTAGGGCCCTGAGTTGGTAGTGTGCTTGGTATTTTCAAGAAACAGTGAGGTGATCATTGTGACTATAATGAGCAAGAAGAGAATCGCCAGAATTAGAAGTGAGGTTAGAGAGATTGGGAGTAATGATTGTGCCTGGTTGTAGGTATTCATGTAGCACATTGTAGGCCTTTCTAAAGACTTAGACTTTCATTGAGTGAGGTGGGGAGCTATTAGGGTTTTGAGCAAAGCCAGATTAGAAATGGGTAATATTAGTAAGGTAATACAGTAGTCCAGATGAGAAATGGTATAGTTTGAGGCTGAGGGCAATGGAAATAGGTGGTCATATCCTTAAAATATTTTGATAGAGCCAATAGTATATGCTGATGGATTGGATGTGGGGTATGAGAAAGAAGAAATAATGATTCTAAGATTTTTGGTTTGAACTCCAAGAATGAGGCCACGTTGACTAAGATGGGGAAGACTCAGTGGAGCAGGTTTGAGGGGGGAAGATTGAAAACTTAGTTTTGGACGTGTTATGGTAAATAGACCTATTAGCTGTCCCAAAGGAAACATAGGTAAGTAGGTGGATATTTGAATCTGGAGTTCAGGGGAGATGTCTGAGGGGCGTATGTGTGTGTGTAAAGTCATCGCTGTATAGCCTTTAGTCAAGAAATAGAACTACATTAAAGGTACATTATTAGTGTAATTTAGTACTGACCTGATTTTTCAAGTAGAAATGCAGTGTTAACATTTTCTACACAAAAATTGCTTTCTACAATGTTATAGAAGCACTGATTGCTTTAAAAAACAAGATTGATAATGTAAGCATATGGCAGATATAAAGGGGGAATGCCGTTTTATCTTGAGATAATACAGTTTTATGTTTTAAGAATATATATGAAGTGTTAGGTCTTTTTGTGGTAGTTGGAAATTACTATTCTGATTCAGTTTGACAGTTTTAGCACTAGAGGGCAGGCTTGCTTCTAGAACCAAGAGCAGTAAATGAACTTACAGCCAAATGTGGCACATATATTTAATCCCAATTAATGAATGCACTTGTTTCTCAAGTGACAAGTTTACTACCTACTATATTTTCCTGTTGTTGGAAAAGCATAAAATAAGGTTAATGGCTGCTTTTAGTATATCTAGGGATGGTGGTTAGTATTAATATACATTTACATATAAAGCCCAGAGAAACTCAAGTGTAACACTGGAATTATATTGAGATCTGATACAGAGATATAAGAGAATTTGAAACCTGTTAGAAGAAATCTTGGATATGAAAACACTTATTTAGGAAATGTATTGAGTTGTTAACTTTGAACTGTCAATTACAGTAAGAATTGGGGCTACAAAGATAAGTAAAATACAGTCCCTGCCTAAATAAGCTTTGGCATAGTATCTTAACAGCACTTAATATTTTGTGCTATATCTATTTAAATGTTTTTTGTCATTTATTTAAGTGAGTTAGAAATCCTAACTCACTTTGGTATCTTCAAGTGCCTATCACAGTGCCTGGTACTTAAGTTGGTTTATAGAGTATGAACAAATGACTGGGGTGGGGGAGGAAAAAGATAATTACAGTCATGGAATTAGGGCCTTTGTAAACATATTTTTACAGGTTTTTCCTTGCAGGAAGGTTCTCCTATTACTAAACATGAAAACATTTAAAAAGTTCAAAATCATTTAAAAGTGGTTATGGAGATTATTATAACTCTCCATCTTCATTCCCACTTCTCTTTTTAATAGTTTTTATCTACACATAATTAAGAGCGCTTAGTAGAAATAACCTATTGGTATCCAGAGAGATTGTGGGTGGTCTAGCCTTTTATGGTCACTAGAATAGAGAAGAAAGACAATGTACAAGATCGACACATCTTCCTATCTGGCTTGTATCAGTTCTGATAGTTTGAGGTGAAATGGATGTTTCTAGAACAAAGGCACCCTTCTTTTTCCCGCACTTTACCCAGAAAGTTTGCCCACATCATACATGATTCTTTTGCTCCACTAGTCATTTTAGAGTCCCTACTTCTACATGATAGCTTCTCAGTTTTCCTATCTATAACATGCTAATAATGGCCTTTACTTCATAAGATTGTTTTGGGAATGAAATAACACATGCAGTAAATATTAGCTACACTACTGTCTGGCAAAAAACATCAATTGGACTTTGTTGGATGGGTTTGTGTTAGTAAGTGTTCTTACATAGTAAAATCAAACAAATGGCAAAAAAGTGATTCACTAAATCAGATACATTTAGAATTGCAAATCTTAGGAAATTAGTCTCTCATGTCAGTGGTGTAAATGGGTTTGTTTTATTCACTCTATTAATATGGGGTATTATAGAGAAATGGTTCTCCAGAAGGATATTAAATATGAGATGATCAATTTAGAGTGCTCTTGTGCCAAGTAATAGTTGCTTACTAACATTAGCTGCTATAGCTGTCTTTAAAAGTGGATCATTTTGAACTCATGGGAAGAACTCTATTGTCTTAAAAAGACAAATATTAAAAATTATAAAGCCAAAATACTGTCTTACTACATTGATTCTCTTAAACCAGTTGTTAAAAAAATTTTTTTAAGTAGCAGGACTCTTCCAAAAGAAGTTTTACTTAGAAGTGCAATATTTAAAACAGAAAGATAACTGACATGCTCTGGTTAAAGTAAGCAGCTCTGAGTCCTCCCTACTCACCATCCTTACTGCGACTGTCACGTCTGAGAATCCTCAAAGGAAACCCTGGCTCTCTGACTGGCAGATTTTGAAAACTACTACTTCCAAATTTGTACCTTGACCTGACAAACATGTGAACCAAGTAATGGAGAAAATTCTGAACTTCTTCAGAAATTTCTATTTTATTTTCTGTATAAAACAAAAACAAAAAACCCCACAAACAGCTGACATTTTAGTGTGGAATAAGATGACGTGAATATTTCAGGCATCATTCTAAATGTTTATACTAGAACTATAAAGTTTATGATAATTCTGTTTTAGGTTTATTATCTAGAGTTGGTCTAAAAAGGTGATATGAAAGAACTCCCAAGAGAGATTTGGAATAGATATAAGAATAAATGAGTGAGTGACTGAGTGAATGAATGGATGAATGAATGAAAATGTCTGTGGATGGAGGCTTCACTGTGGCCCCTTAATAGGATAAAAAAGAGTCTAGTTTCTAGTTTCTACCTTTGAGAGAGTATAACCCTCAAAGGGAAAACAGCTCTGTGAGCAGGAATCATTAGTCATGTGTTCCCCACTCTGGGTTCACCACATAATAAGGGCTTAACAGATGTTTATTGAATGAATGAAAACATTTACAAGTCTGTCATCTCTCCTAAACTGCAAGTTACTTGAAAGACAGGGAGCATGTTTTATTTCTTTTTTTGTGCCCCGTGGTGCACGTGGCCAGTAAATTAAAGAGTTTGCTTAGTGAATTAATCAACAAATGAATGAATAAACAAATATACACATATGTACACCAAATATTTATATGCAGGGTAGTGCAAAAGTATATTTACAGTTGAGAGTACACAAAACACAGGAATTTATTCATATGTTATTCCTTGATTATTGTTTTCCATTAGAAGAACTGTAAACCTACTTGTTACAACCCTGAAGAAGACCCTTGAACATTTCATGTAATACTGGTTTGATAGTGATGAACTACTTTAGCTTTTTCTTGTCTGGGAAGCTCTTTATCTGACCTTCAATTCTAAATGATAGCTTTGCTGGGTAGAGTAGTCTCAGTTGTAGGTCCTTGTTTTATCACTTTGAATATTTCTTGTCACTCCCTTCTGACCTGCAAAGTTTCTGTTGAGAAATCAGTTGACAGTCTTACGGGAGTTCCCTTGTAGGTAACTAACTTGCTGCTTTTAAAATTGCCCCTTGCCATTAACCTTTGGCATTTTAATTATGATGTATCTTGGTTTGGGCCTTTTTGAGTTCATCTTGTTTGGGACAGTTTGCAGTTCTTGGACTTGTATATCAACATCCTTCACCAGATTAGGGAAGTTTTATGTCATTTTTTACAAATAGTTTTTCAATTTCTTGCTCACTTCTTCCGGCACCCCCATGATGCGAATATTATTACCCTTGAAGTTGTCCCAGAAGCTCCTGACATTATCTTTATTTTTCTGGATTCTTTTTTCTTTTTGTTGTTAAAATTGGATGTTTTCTGCTTTCTCATCCTCCAAATCTCTGATTTGATCGTCTGCTTTACATACTCCACTGTTGATTCCCTGTACTCTATTCTTCATTTCAGTTATATATTTTTCATTTCTGACTGGTTCTTTTTTATGTTTGCTAGTTTAGTTTAGTTTTTATGTTTCCTATCTCTTTGTTGAAGTTCTCACTGAGATTATTTAGCATACTTATAACCAGTGTTTTGAACTCTGCATCTGGTAGATTGCTTGTCTCCATTTTGTTTTTCTTTCTGGAGTTTTGATCTGTTCTTTCATTTGAGACATGTTTCTTTGTCTTCTCATTTTGGCTGCCTCTCTGTGTTGGTTTCTGTGTATTAGGTAGAGTTGCTATGTCACCTGAGCTTGGTAAAGTGACCTAACGTAGTAGGTGTTCTGAAGGGTACAGTGGCACAGCCTCCCTGATAGCCCAGGCTGGACACTCCAGGTATGACCTCATGTGGGGCTGTGTGCACCCTCCTGTTGTGAGCCTTGATTGCTGTTGGCACCTCAATATGAAGGATTTACCCCTAGGCTGATCAGCTTCAAGGACTGGCTATGATCACCAACTACTGACTCTGACCACTGTGGAGGATCAGCTGTGTAGGGGACCTTTTCATAGAGTAGGACCTTTTTAAAAATATATATCTTTATTGATTTCAGAGAGAGCAAAGGAGAAGGAGAAGGAGAGAGAGAGAGAGAAACATTGATGATGAGAGAGACATTGATTGGCTGCCTCCCGTGTGCCCCCAACTGGGGAATCGAGCCCACAACCCAGGCATATGCCCTGACCGGGAATCGAACTGCGAACTCCTGGATCCTAGGTCGATGCTCAACCACCGAGCCAAGCCTGGCCAGGCAGAGTAGGACTTATTTTGACAGAGCTCTGGTGCTCACAGATTTCACCCCATGAGTGTATCATTTATGGAGGTGGTCGGGTGGTACTTGGACATAGTCTGAAGCTGTCTACTGGGTGTGCTGGCTCTGGACCACCCTGGAGATCAGCCTCTGAGTGTTTTGGGGCCACCCAGCTTCAGCTACAAAGCAATCTGCAGATGGCTGCTATTTGTGCTGGGCTTGGAGGTATACCCAGGTGAGGCCAATCTGTGAATTAGTGCTGGCCTGGGGCCACTTAAGGAGAGGTACAGGGCACGATGAGGCCAGATGCTGGTTGTTGGAAAGATTTTAGGAAAGTCTGCCAGTGTCTTTTAAATAAACACAAATTTATTTCATGATTGATGACAGAGCCCTCTAAGCATTTTCTGATAAGCGCCAGTTGAATAACATGAGCAACATGAAATGGTCAGGGTGGCTTCTCAGAGCTGGTGAGACTTGATGAAGCTGGAGGGTTCTTTGGTATTTTAAAAACACGAATTAGCGGTACAGGAAGAAGCTGTGGACAGGCTGACCAGTAAGAGGCACAGTGTAGAAAAATCCCTGGGCTTGGAGTGCAAAGATCTCTGTCCTGAGTTTTTGTTTTGCTGCTTACTTAGGCCTTATGGCCTTCAGATTACTGTAGCTGCCTTTTCCTCCTCTATGAAGTGGAGGTAAGACTGATGTGCGTACTGATACTGTACTTCAAAGTGTTTGTAAAATGCTAAGTAAAACCTAATAATATGCTTTGAATGCAGTGGGTTCCAAATGCTTTCTGAATGACAAAGAACAAGTGATATATACTAATGAGAAGAATAGAGCCACTGGAACATCAGTTCCTACATTTGCCAGTAAACTTGTTGATTCTCATTGGAAGAAAAGTAAATACATGAAGCCACCGAATCTCATCAGAAGAAAGACTTTTGGGATCAGTTGGAAACTCCTGTGAGACTAAAGTTATGTCAGAAGTGAATAAGTCATGAGCTCTTCATGTTGACGTTACTTATAATGTTGCTGCCTTATTTATTGAAAAAGGCAAACCACAAGATTAATCATGCCAAAAAGCTCAATAAAAAGCTTCCTGAAGGATGGATGCTTCATTTGCTTTAACTGTTTGCATCTTTAACTAATGAGTCACTTTTATTTCTTAACTGATCATTTGTTTTAAATTTGGTCATAAGACTGTCTATTTACACAATAATTGAAAAATAAGTTGACAGTCCACCAGCTGAATAAGGGAAATATCCTTTTTGAACTTGAATGCATGAATTGGTAGTAAGTTTGGTCTTTAACTTTATGATGTAAGATTGTATTTATTGGAACTTCTCCCTTATGTCCCAAAGTCATGGCACCTTTCTTTGTCTCTGAAATACCCTGTATCTCTGGTTTTTATGATAATGTAGTTTATAGATAGGCAAAAAAGGAAATACCCAAAACGCTTAACCACAGGAAATTAGCTACATAACTATAATACGTATATTCATACAATGGAGTACACTGCCTTGAAAAATTCATGCTGTATTATCAAGTATGTGTGTGTGGGGACAGGTTTTAAAACAGAATGTATACAATTAGTTACTCCAGTGTGTATGTAAATGTATAAGAAAAAGACTGAAAGGCTATACACAAAAATAGGGGAAATGGAAATTTCTTGGTGATAGAATTACCAGGAGTTTTAATTTTTTCTTCATTTTCTGTTTCTGTAATACAATGAGTATTACTTTTGTTAATTTTAAAAAGTAAATAAAGGTTATGTAAGGAAGCATACTTTCTTTGCTAACTATACACATTCTTTCAGTGAAGGAAGAGGGGCCAACCTTCAAATAGGAGTTTTCAATTGGACCCAGTGTAGCACAGCTTTCTCCCTAACCTGTTCCACCCACATTGCCCGTGGTGGTCAGCATACAGTGGCCACATTATACAGAAGGGACACTCATTCATTCATTCATTCATTCATTCATTCATTCATTCATCCATTCATTCAGGAAATACTTATTGAGGCCCTTCTGTGGCTTAGGAACTTGGGATATAAGGATAAGCAGATTCTTGAAGGCTAACTTGTATTTTTTAAACTAAGAATTTAATTATCTAGCCCAAAACACTCTCTTTAGAGACAGAGAAACTAAATCCCAAAGATTTGCCCAAGATTGAATGAATAGTAAATAACATATCGAGAACTGAATTCAGAAATTCACTTTCTAATCCAGTACTTTTTCTGGTCACTTAAGCCTCTCGTTTTGTATAACTCTCATCTGTACAACTATAGATTCTCAAAGTAAAAAGAAATCTTCTGGCTTGTATCTCCTACAATATCTTTAGTTAGTAGCCCTAAATTGCTTTACTTTGTCACATAGAATTTGTAGTTAATGAAAGCTTTATACCTATGAATCTTTAACTCTGTATGTCATTGTTAAGCTATTTTGTCCTCAAATTATACATTTGCTTTATTTTAACCTCACAAAATGAAAGCCAATTAAAACCTCTCCCCCTCCCCCAAATCTATATCAAATTGCTGCCCCTTACTTTTAGGGAGCGGCCTTTCAGCTAGTCAGTAATTTATCTACCTAGTAAATTTACATTATGCATGAAGATTATTATGTAGATTTTGTCAGCTGCTGAAATACTACGCTACCTGTAGTTTACCAAATGCATTTCTCCTTTACATACTGCTCTCTCCACCCTGAAAATCCTCACCTCTTCACTCGCCCTTTAAAACCCCAACATCCTCTCTTTCTGTCTATAGCTTTGGTCATGTCACATTGTATTATTCTGAGCCTCTCGAAACCGGAGATGTCATCTTTTATCTTCCTGGTGTGCTTAGTTCAGTGCGAGACCCGTCACGAGCTCAGATATATCCTTTCTGATAGGATAAAGATGTGAATAGCATACACAGATACATTGCCTGACCCTGTTGCAAAGCAAAGAAAGGTTCGCTTGGAATGAATTGTTCTGAACTGGTTCCTTGTCATCACCATTTCTTTATTATTCATTGATCTGGTATCTATTTCTCCTGGGCTAAGGTAAAAGTCTCCAGAAGCCCATTTATTTCTGACATTGCAGATTGTGCTTTGGTTATTGAGTGTATATGCTCTTGAGAATTTTGGTTCCAGATAATTAGATTTGCTTAAGAGCAGCAGTGTGATGTGAAATGATTGGCGCACCGGGCATTGAAGAGGTGATTCTAATGCAAATGTAGCCACTGAATTGCCACTGATTTGACCTTAGCCATTTATCATTCCTCATCTGTAAAGTAAAAGCATTGGATTCATTCATGAAGGTCTCGTTTCCCCTCCAGGGTTCTCCTGTGCTCTCAGAACACCGAGACCTGATCTTAGGTCTCCGTGAAACTGAAACATTGGACTTGACTTTAAAGGTCGGTACTCAACACAGTGTGGGAGTTAGCTCTGTAGTCCCCTTTTTTCTTGAATTTGTTCAGGTTCTACTTGAATATTTTCTACAGTTTGATCTTACTCCCACAAAAAGCATCTCGTTCTGTATGAAACAACTCTCATTGCAACTTTTTCCTGACATTGACCCTAGAGGTATTTATTTCTCTGTAGCTTCTATGGAATGCTTCTGGTTTTGCCCTATGGAGTGGAATTCCTTTTTTTCACATGACATACCTCCAGATATTTGAAGACAATAATAATACCCTGACCATGAGTCTCTTAGTCTCCAGGTTTAAAAAATATATCGTTTATTTAACAATTTCTCATATGACCAAACTGTTCCTTATTCCTACTGTAGCCTGATTGCATGTTTGCACCTCAGTGGCTTTGCACATGCCGCTGTCTGCCAGCAGTACCCTTCCCCCCTTTCCCCATGCGCTGACTGACACATTTCCCAAGGCCCAAGTTAAGCCCTTTCCTCTTCTAGCCATATCCTGTGCTCTCCTCTATGCTCTGAGCTTTACAGATGCTTTATACATACTTCTTACTACAGTGACTTTTGTACTGCATTTTAAGCTCTCTTGAGCATATCTGTGTGCTCGGTGACTGCAGGGACCTTAACTGACTTGTTCACTTCCTGGAACATGATGGGCTTGCATGAGTGGGTGAGTGAGGGAACGAATGAATGAATCTATTTCCTGACATCTAATATGGGTTACAGTATAAAGTAGGTGCTCAAGAAGTGTTTATAGAAGAATAGATGAATTCATGGATGAACAAATGAACACACAATTGCTTTGGTGTACTTTAAATCCTCTTAAAATATTGAACCTAGAAAGAAACATAAAACTCCAGATGTTATAACAACCAGTATAGAGTGTAGAGGATTGGTTACTCACCTTATTCTTGAAATGACCTTCTTTTAATTTCAGATTCACATTCACATTAACAGAGAATAGAAAAACTAAGTTAGGACCTAAGTAATTTTGTTTGCCTCTGGCCTACTCTTAGCTCTCTGAGACATTTTTTTGTTTTTCACTTTTGTTCTTCTTCCCGACTTTCATGCTTGTCATGTAAAACATGCTCGCCTCTTTTGTCTTCATTATAACTATTCTGCTTATGGTGTGGTAGCTTCATTTTTAAGGTCTATCTAATACTCATGAAATATCTTTCCTTAACATAATAAAGTTAGTTACCTGTTAGACTTAAAGTGATTATTTAGAAACCCTCTGTAATGTTTTAAAGTGATATGAGCTTTTTTAAAAAAAAAACAACTATAATTTAATGCAGTCCCAGTATAAATTTATGTGCAATTTGCTCATAACTACTTAGGATGTTATTTCCTCCAGTTATGCAAATACAAATGCCTTCCGTACCTTCCACCTCTTATCTCTATAAGCAAATGCCTATAGATACAGGTGGTGGACACTGAGTAGATCAGGATATAGGTGAAGCAGAAATATAGAGTATAGATTTGAGTGTGGGGATAATGGAAAAATGCAAAATGAAATGACACCAACTATTGCTATAAGTGCCATGAGCTGTCTATCTCTTCAGTTCCCAAAAGGGCATGAAAAAAAAGCCAGTAGGGCTAAGAGAAAACAAGCAAATTGTTCAGACTTTTTGTATATGCAGATATACAGAATGGAAAAAAACAAAACAAGAAATACTTCAGAAGTATAAACAATCCTTATTGCATTACTTTATTGGAAAATTATATATTCTCTACAACTCAGTTTCCAGAGAGTAATTAAATGGAAAGAATGACAAGTAGGAAGACAAGACTACAATGAGCCAGATTCTAGCAATGACGCAGCCTTCAACTTAAAATGCAAATTTAGAAAATTACTCAACTATTTAAAAAATAGAGATGGTCAAGAAAATCCCCATGCTATCTAAAAGTAGATGGGAGATAGCAGAACTCAGTATTTCAATCTATAACTACTTCTTTCAAATATTAAACTTTATAGTGGATGAGAGAAATATGTCAGGGGAATTTGTACATCCAATTTGTGGGTTGGTCTGACCCTTCCAAAAGTCAGGCTAAAGAAGACCAGTTCACTATAAACTAGAAAATCTGTCCATTAATGACTGAGAGTCCACTGTTCTCTTTGCCTTCTCATAACCCTTGTTTATTAGCTGTAGAAAGAGCTCTGGATTAGAAGCCAGATGATTTGCCTGGATGATTTCCAGGGTTTGTCATAAGGTCCTAATAAGATAAGGCATGGCAAAGCATGTCATAGAATCTAAAATGCTATTCAGTACTTTCAAATGGTATAAACAACATCAATACTGCAGTGATTAACTATGTGAAGTGAGTAACTGGGAATTCATAGAATTCTAAACTTATTAGACTTAATTGGAAACTAGTCTAATGAATATGTCACCCTTAAAATTTCTACAACTATGATTCACACATTGCTGACCATTTAATGAACTTTTAAAGCCAATTGGTGGTTTAAACCTATTCAGTCGATGAAGAAACAACTTGCTGGGTATATATGTGGGGAAACCAGCTTTCCAGGAAGACATTCTTGCCGTTAGAGGGAAACTTGTAATTACTAAACAAGGATGGAATCAGCATTTAAGTCATTAATTTTTGCTTAATAAATTCAGGAAAAGATCAGAGATGTTTAAAATTATTAATATTATCTGAAGGAGTCACCAGAAAACTCCATTGCAAAAAAAATATGTTGATTTTTCTGAACTGCTGGAAAGTTGAAGTAATAGAAGCTATCATTGCTACACCCACTTGACTTGTTACTGATAGATCTGGTATATTACCATAAATGCAAGATTACAGAAGATACATTTTTTGCTGTTATTGACCCTCACCCAATGATATTTTTCCACTGATTTTTAGAGAGAGTGGAAGGGAGGGAGGGAGAGAGAGACATCAGTGTGAGAGAGACACATCGATTGGTTGGCTTCTGTGTCCCGAATGGGGGCAGGAATCGAACCTGCAACCCAGGTATGTGTCTGTGATGAGGAATCAAACCCATGACCCTTTGGTGCTCAGGCTGATGCTCTAACCACTGAACCACACTGGCCAGTGCAGTAGATACATTTCTGCATTAGGTCACTAGTTTATTCTGATAGTCCTGACTTATTAAATCCGTAAGTGGGGTTCTTCTGATACTACTCTCTCTGCTTCCTCTGTTCCACGTTAGTTGACTTCTCATTCTCTTAGACTGAGATTTGTTTCTCATCAATACTAATAATTTAAAAGTATATGCATAAGGCACATATATGTGAAGTTTGTATTGAACACTCAATGGGAATTTCCTAATTGTAACTCTTAAAATTTACATTTCAACTGTTTGAATTTACTGTTCATGGAAAATAAAATCTATTTTCTTACTTTTAAAAAAACAAACACTAAGCAATATTTATTATGCAATTCCAATAGTTATTTGTAGAATCTTGGTTTAGTGTCATTTTTTTATAGCCATTTCAGCTACCTAGTTTTAAACAAAAAGCAACAATCCAATTATATATCTATAAACTCATTATGTGTCTTGAAATACCACAACACTAGAAGCACTCATATTCATGTTATAATTTTTAAAGTATTTTAAAACTACAGAGTTCATATATCATTCCTTTCATAAAATAATCAAAATAATTTGATTATCTGGAATAAAATTACCGAAACAGAGTCCTTCCAATGTATCTACATATGACGTCTAAAACTTCAAGCAAAAAGCAGAACAGATGATAAAATAGGAGTTCTCAGTCACTGGGAGTGTTTAAACTTGAAGATGAGAAATGTACTGGTATTTTTTGTGTTTCCTGTGAATTTAGAGCTCACATGTGGCATCAGGACCCAGATGTCTGGGGTGACTTTACATGGCTTTCACCTCAGTTTGTTTCATTTTCATTTGCTGCTTTTCCAGTTTCTCTTGCTCAGGCCTCAGGGCAGCTTCCCCCAGTCTGTGGTGTTTCTCAGGATCTTCCTCACTTGCGATTTGCTTTTTCTTGGCTCCTTTCCTCTCCTCACCCCGAGACGGTGCCACTTCTTGTCTTTGCACATGTGTCAGCTTCCAGAAGTTCCCTTCAACCTGAGCTCTGTTCTTATCTGTTTGCCTTCTCTGTTGAGTCGGAACTTTTTGGTTTTGTCAATAGAAGAAATCACCGTGTTCATCAAAGGTGGCAAAGCCTCCATATCCTTTGGGTAAATGTCACCTGAGTCAGGCACATTAAATGTAAACAGTAGTGTCCTCTTAGTGTCAGGTAGCTTTAAAGGCTGACCTTCCTCTTGCATAATTTTTGGACACAAGAACTGGTCTGAAAAAATGATCGGCTTTAGTCTCATCAGCTCCTGGCAGTCCGTGCTTGGCTCCAGACTTAGGTTTGTCACTACAAAACTCACTCCTTCTCTTTCTGCAGTCTCACCAAGGCTTCCAAGTGCCAACAGCGCACACACAGGTTGTCCTGTTCTCATCATTCGTGGTTACTTTTATTTGCACTCCATCACTCACGGGCCTTACCATCCGCGCCAGGACATTCAGTAAGTTCTGTCTCTTGAGGAGCCTGAGCTGGACAAGCAGCCCTCCCCTCACCACGCACTAGACCAGGACACCCCAGGTTATAGATACACTCGTTCTCCTGGTTCAGTTTTCCTGTGCTTGATGCTTCTACTAAGATCAAGTTGCTCCCCGCAAGCTCTCTGTTAGTGTTAAACCCCAGTCCCAAGCAAGGCAACTGTTTTTATTCCTCCCAGTGATGTAGGGAAGCAGACCGGTCATCATCAAAATTTCTAGATAATTTAACTCTCCCAACTGTCCTGGAGGTGTGCAGAAACATCAACAATTGTTATTGGGTCTTTCTTTTTTCTAGAAGTAACTATTTGTCTTCCTAACCTTCAAATTCTTCATCATTGTAAGGCTCACTCTCAGTATCTCCCTCCTGGGTATCTGCATCTTCAAAATCTCCTTGGTTTTCATCCCACCCTCCCAACTCCACAGGGGTCTCATCTTCATCATCTTCAATGGTAATCGCCCACTGAGGAGGTTCAGGAACACCCTCTTCTGCGACATCCTCAAATCCAGCAAAGTCATCATCATACTCTACTATATCTTCCTCAGCCTCGAAACATGCAACTTGGCTTCAGAGATACTCCTGAACGCCAAATGGCCGACCCAACGTGGAAAGCTTTCATTGCACCTATGTTCGGGCTAGAAATGGGCCCAGTGCTCCTGCAGCCACCACCCCACCCCGCCTGACTCTCAGCCTGGCCACCACCTGCGTGGTCACCGCAGTTTTACTGCCCCCAATGCCTCTAGGACACAGCTGTGTCAGGTAGCTCAGTCAGCCAAATCACTCTTCACGTGGCCTCCGCCATCTGTTCAGGGCAATTTTCCTAAAACAAACTTCTCTGATGCAAAAAACCCCCAGAAAGTATTGAAAATGACCAAATGAAATCAATCTTTGATTTAAAATTCCTAGTTTTAGAGGGTCATGGGCTATTGGGATATGGTGGAAAGAGTTCCTACTTCACAGTGTTCTTACCGGATTAAAGGAATTAATGCACGTTAGTGCTGGGAATAATAATGTCTGATAGATGATATGTGCTCAATAAATGTTTGCTATTTTCTTCTGATTATTATTTAAATAAACCCAGGGGTATTCAGTGAGGAAATGTTTTGTCTGCCTAACAGTAGAAATTCTTCTTCTTTCTATATGGAAATTTATTTCCCCTTTATGTTTCTATATCCTATTGTCCTTGCTCTCTCCTCCTTTCTTTATGATTTTTATTGTTGAAAAACGAAAGCTGTGCTTTGGTAACCCCAAAATAGCAGCTCAATTCAACCTGGCCACTTAGGAGACAAAATAGAGTGCTGTGCTTTTGCTAATACTGTTTTCCTCTTGTCTCTAACAATGCAAATTCTATCTGTTCAGGCTCCAAATCATGCTCTTTTCCTAGATCAATCCAGAGCACATTAAGTTTCATTAAAATCACCTAATACTGTCTATAGCATACATTTATTGTTTCCTATGTGTATGTTTTATATGTTTTCTCTAAGGCAATGATTGAGGCTCCTTAATGGCTTAGACCTCACTCAGTCAATCGCCCCATCTCCCCTCCCCATGGCCATCAAGTATCTACTGTAGGCTTATACACATAATAGATTCTCCTTAGGAAACGCTTGATGAGTAGGACCACCTTATCTATTTCAAATGGCTGTTTCGATATCATGTAATTATAACCTAATTATATCAGGGGGAAAAAGGCTCTCTTCTCTAATAATTTATTCTACCATCCAAATTATGCTCTTGTTGTCAGCAAGTTTGTCTTAGAAATGATCCTAATTCATTCCTTTTGCAGTTAATGTTACCATCTGGATAAAATGAAAGGAGGAAATGTGATGATGATCATGGTTAATTATTATGATTTTTAAAAAGTTATTTCATAGAGATTTTTAAAGGAATTTACATTTTTTGTGTGCAAGGAGTTTTAAGACTTTGGAGTCTGTGATTGAAGAAGCATGTTCCCAGGTAAGTCCTAGATATTTGAAAGTTGAGAATTGTTGTTTTGCTTCTTAATGTGTTAGGAAGTGAATTTCTATTTTGCATTTCTTGTTAAACTTTGCATTACGTGATTTTTAAGCTATTTGGCTAGGCTATCACTTGGCTTAATAACACAGCTTTTTCTGAAAGCTGGAAACTTCTGTGTGTGTGTGTGTGTGTATGTGTGACACGTGTGTGTGTGTACACAAACACACAATTTTATCTTGCCATAGCCTGCTGATAGTCCTGTAGTGCTAAACTTGAATGAAACCCATCTGACATTATATCGTTAACTACAAGTTTGTCTATATCTGACACCCTCCACCTCCACTAGTTTCTCAAGCAAAGATGGGTGTCCATGTTACATAACAGGTTAGGTACCCAGTAAATTTTATTGTTATAAGCATCAAATATATTTTATATTGCTACTTAATACATATGAAGTATCATGTATTAAATATATATTCTTAACATGGGAAAGCATCTAAGCATAGATTTACTTACATTTCTTTGTATCTTTTGTCCTGGGTACACATAGGAGATGAATGTGAGTAAACCAGACTGTATTCAATAAGAATTTGGTTTTTGTTAATTATTCTGGGCAAATATTTAATTTATATTTTAAAGCAAAACAGGAAAAAAATAAAAGCCTTCATCCAGTCTTATTTCTGGAAGAATATCTCAGCAAGGCTGAACAAGTTTTTGTTTACAATCTTGGTTTCCATAGCTGGGTGAGCTTATATGTCAACCACAAATCTTTCATGACCAGGCGACACATTTTCTCTTGGTGTTTTCTTATTTCTGGCCAGAACATGAAGTTGGCCAAATTGTCCAAAACATTACATCCTAAACCACTCTAGATATAGCCAAGAAGCTGGATTTTCAAAACAGGGATGTGTGACTGGTAAATCTGCTAAGTGGAAAATTCCTTATTTTTCGGCAAATGATTTCTTTTTCTCTGATTAGAAGCATGTTTAGAGGGATAATGTTTTGGATGCATAAGTCATTACAAAGTAAGCCCCCATGTCCATTTATCTATAAGAGCATTCAACAGACAAATATCTCTTTTTCTTCAATTCTGTCTGAGATTAAGGAACTAGTACAGTTTACTCAACAGTGTACAAAAATCAATAAAAAGACATAAATCTGAGATTAAGAATTCAAGATCAAGTAAAGTGTCAGAGCATGTTGTATTCTAGGCTTGTGAATTAAAACACCATCCTATCCTTACACAGGTAGGCAAGTGTGGTCACCCTCAGACCAGCTAAATCATGGGGACACCAAGAGGTGTTCTGCCAGCCCTCCACTTTCTCTATATCCAGGTCCTGTCTTATTGTCATATTCAATTCATGCAAACTATCTCCAAGAACCTTCAGCACCTCTCATACTTGGAGGAGAGAAAGGAACTAGTATTTATTGAGCTCCTACTATGTGTACTTTATAAATATTATCTCATTCAAAATCCTTACCATTTTTGAGGTGGATTTTATAATCCTCAGTTGACATATGGGAAAATTTATACTCAAAAAGGCACATACATAACTGAGTGAACTAGTACTTAATACCAAGGTTTCTATTTTTAAGATTGACATGCTTATCACTATTTCAGGATCTAGTGAGAGAAATCAGTGAATCTTTGCTGAATGAATGGATTCCATGGATGACTTGGATCTTTGAAAACCAACCTAATTTCCTCCCTCCCCCCCTTCCTTCCTCCCTCCCCCCCTTCCTTCCTTCCTTCCTTCCTCCCTCCTCCCTCCCTCCCTCCCTCCCTCCCTCCCTCCCTCCCTCCCTCCCTCCCTCCCTCCCTTCCTTCCTTCCTTCCTTCCTTCCTTCCTTCCTTCCTTCCTTCCTTCCTTCCTTCCTTCCTTCCTTCCTTCTTTCCTTCTTTCCTTCTTTCTTACCTTCCTTCCTTTCCTCCCTCATTCCCTTCCTCCTTCCTTCCTTCCTTTCCCCATTTATTGGAATGGACTTGGGGAATCACCTCCCCTATGAATAGAAGTCACTTCCAAAATGTCCTTGACACAAAGTCCTCCAGCCCTTGTTGCCTTTTTCTGTGAATGGAAGATCATTAATTTGTGAGGCAGTCTGTTTTATTCTTCTGTGGTCCTTATTATTAGAAAGGCTTCCTTATACTGAGATGAAATATGCTTCCAGGTGGAAGGATGATATGGTATTATGTGAAAAGCACAGGTCTGGGGTTAGAAAACTAGAATTGGATCCCAGTGTTTTAGGCAAGACCCAACCTTTCTGAACCTCTTTCCTCACCTGTGAAACGGTGGTGATTGGTTGTACCTGCATTATAGCTCTCAGGGCCATAATGAGAACCAAGTTATAATGTATCAGACAGTTCTTGGCAAAGAATAAATCCCAACAGAAAAGTTAGTTGTTCCCATTTCACCCTCTGGGACTTCATAGAATAATTGTATTCATCGTTAAAGAAGACAATTACATGTTTCATAACATCTTCTTTTCTGTCAATGTTAGAGCTCCATTTCCTTACATATTTTTAAAAATATAAAGTGGATTGGTTTCATATAAACACCACTCCTGGTTGCCTCCTGTACAATCCTCTCTAATATGTCACACTGCCGAATAATTTTTGTGAGCACCAAATGTAGTATCATAACACTCCTTGGCTTGGATACACTGCTTTTATAATACAACATCAAATTACACAAGTGTTTTCATCCATTACATTTTACAGCTAAGCTATGTTGACTTTGTGTTTGACTAGGAGTCAGGTTCTTTTTAAATGAGCTGCTGTCAAGTTTTATCTTCCAGGTCCTGTATTTATGCGGTTGTATTTTTTAACCTAAATATAGATCACTGAATTTATTTATATTTAATTCATCTTGGCTTTACCCATCATTTCGCCATTGCGAATTATTAGACTTCTTATTTTTACCTACCAACATACAGCAATCTCTATTAAGTTTTATAAAGTGATAAACAAGTCCTTTCTGACTTTAGATATATTATTGGTAAAAATGTTGAGTAAGGTAAGGCTTGCAAAGAACACTGTGCCTTCTCATTAAACATTGTCCTCCAGTTACTCTCATAGTTACTGAACAGTTTATTGCAGTTATTGGTGATAGAACTGTTTTTCCTTTCATAGATTATGAGACCACAGCTTGGTCTTCTTGGTATCTCTAAGGTTTAACAGAGTAGCTGCTCAATAAGAGTTTATAATTGGAGAATGAATGGACAGTAATCTGTTAAGTAATATGCTTTGGGTATAGTCATTCAACTAGATAGCCACCCATCTACCTTGGCCAGCATCCAACTTACATTTTTGTTTTTTTAATTCATAAAAGTACTAGGAGAGAGTTGGCCGGATATATCCCAAAGCAATGGAAGTATTCCTTTCACCCACTGATTTAATAACCTTGTTATAGAAGGAAATTAGATCTGCTAATATGACATGATTCTGTGAACTCGTCCATGATTATTTATAGTTAACACCTATTTCTTTCCTCAGTATCCATATACCTTCTGTTTATTTTTTTCTAGACTTTTGCTTCATGATCTTCTTGCCTAATTACCATGTGTACCTACCTCCCCGTGGGATGTAGGTTCATGCGAATATTCTCTTCTCCAACACCTTCCTTGCTCCCCATGTTTGCTTCGTTCCCAACTCAATCAATCTCTTCGAGTTAAACAGTTTTCCTTAAATGCTCCTTTTTAGGCTCCTTTTTATCTTTAGTTCTCCTATTTTCATCCCTCTTCTTTCCTACCTGTTTTCTTCCCTTCTTTGGACCAAAGCTGAATAAAAACAGTGTGTTAAATAAAGTTTTGTGTCCCCAAATTTTATTTTTTATAAAAAGCTGAAAGAAACATATTTTCTCTCTGCCTAAACAAAACTAAAATATCTGCAACAAATACAACTGTGTTTTGTTTAAATTCTGTTGACAGGTGAGTGGGTCTGTGGTCCGCAGATGGAGAGCCTTTTCTTTCTGGGAGACTTACTGCATTTTGGGTGATCAGCAAAGATCCAGGGAACAAGCTTCTGAATAATAATGATTTGTGAGATTTTGTAAGGCTAGTTCTGTTTCCCTCAGAAGACTAAGAATATTCTGCTAAATCACGGTGAACTCTCTTATTCACCATCGACATTTAGCTCCTGAGTTACAGTTTAGGCTTTGTCATAAGAGAAGGCAGGTTTGCCTCTGGCTGGTTTTCTGGAAGTAGAGTTAAATGAGGCCATTGATCGGTACTCGTGTTTAGCTTAAGGAAATATCCTCTTGTTTACTGAAATTGGATACACAATCCTCTGCTATTTCCTGTATTTTGATAAACTAATATTTTCTGGGGTGGAAAATATGTGTCATTCTCTTAAAGGCTTAATGTGATTTTAATCTGAAAGCAATTAGTAGCTGCCTTTCTTTATATGTATTCGAACATTTTACCAATAGTCATCACAAGGAATCCCATGGGAACCATTAATAGTACATGACATTTTGATCCACATGCCAGCTTTTCGAAAAGTTTGTCCATGATGATAACATCTTTTCTATTCGACTTCTTTTGAGTACAGCTTTTTATTTTTCACTTAAGAAATATATGAATTCACACTTGGAATACTGGCTTACCCCATCTGGTAGTTGTCATATGACAGGATGTAATCTCCAAGTCTTCAATTAGTAGAATAAATACATGAATCAGAAAGTCCAGAAAGCAATGCAAAGGAAGTCTTAAAATGCAGTCCTGTAGGTTCTGCCTTGATCAGGAACTAAATTAACAAGTGATGTAGGGACTGCATCTACTATTAAGCACACACAATCTCAACTAGTACTGAATGACCATACCTCAGATGCTGTACTTCCCCTGGGCTACCTCTGAAGCTTTATTAATTTCATTTATTTATCTGTTTTTTCCTATTAGACTGTGTGCTTTTTGAGTGCCGGGTCTGTAAAAAGTATTTATAAGAGAACCAGAGTACCTGTGAGTCTAGTTTAAACAATGCCTGTAATGAACTGTGTAACTTTGAGAAACTAACCTTTTGATGTCACTGTAATAAGCTTTAGAAGAGGAATAACAGTGTCCTTTTTTGAAGTTATTGTACTTACCATAAAGATAAAATGAAATCATGTAGATGAAAATAATTAAAGTAATTTGAAATATAAAGAATTTATACAAAAGGAGAAACCATAAATAAAAAGACTTAAAAATTTGGCTATAAACATAATTAAAAGGTAAATGGCAAAACAGGCAAAAATACTGGTAAGCTATAAGACAGATAAAGTGTTGTTAAATACATAAAATATATACATAAACATATAAGAGCAAAAATACTATAAATATGGGAAACATTTAAAGTATCTTTTATAATAGTACCAAGAAATATGAAATACCTACAAAAAATGTAAAAAATATGTGCTGAAAACTACAAAACACAGATTAGAGAATAAACTACCTATAGAAATGGAGAGATATACTTAGTTTACAGATTGGAAGACAATTTTGTTAAGATGAATTTTCTCTCCAGGTTGAATTATAGATTCTTCAGTTCTAAATAAGATCCTAACATGCTATGTTATAGAAATCTACAAGTTGATTCTAAATTTTATGCGGAAAAGCAAAAACACTGGAAGAGTCAAAACAATTTTGAAAAAGAACCAAGTTGAAGAATTCCCACAACTTGATTTTAAGACATTATAAATTGAGCGTAATCAAAGTGATATGGTATTGGCAGAAGGATAAACTCAGAGATAAATGGAGAAATAAGGTACAGAAATAGATCTCACATGTATAGTTAATTGATTTTTTACAAAGGTACTAGGTCAGTTCAATGGAGAAAAGATTGACTATTTTTAAAAATGGTCTGAAATAATTGGACACCCAGATGCAAAAAAAAAAAAAAAAAGTGCCTCGACCCATTCCTTACACCACAGGCAAAAATAACTGAAAGGGGAATATAGACCTAAATGTGAAACCTAAAGTCATAACACTTCGGGAAGAAAACATAGGAGAAAATCTTTGCAACTTTGGGATAGGCAAATATTTCTTAGGGAAGACACAAAATGTATAAATCATAAAAGAAACAACTGATAAATTTGACCTAATGAAAATTAAAGACAAATTCTTTAAAAAGAAGAACGGAAAGATGAGCCATAGACTGGGGAAAAATATTCGCCAAACAAACATCTGAAAAAGAACTGGCTTGTAGAATATGTAAAGACATTCATAACTTAACCAAAAGAAAACAAACAACCTCATTTTAAAAACAGGGAAAACATTGAAACACTTTACCAAAGAAGATGTAAGAACAACAAACACTTGAAAAAACGTTCATCATCATTCATTAGAGAAGCGCAAATTAAAACTACAACGAGACACTACCACACACTTATTAGAAAGGCTAAAATGAAAAAGAGAAAAGAGGAAAGAAAAAGAAAACAAGCCTGATAATATCAAATACAGACAAGGCCAGGGAGCAAAGGGAACTCTCCTACTCAGCTGGAGCCCTGGTGGGAAGGCAAAGTGGAACAGCTGCTTTGGAAAACGGCTTGGCATTTCTTACAGAGTTCAATATGCATTCCTAGGTATTTAACCACAGGAAATGAAAACACGTGTCTACACAAAAATTTCGGTGTTGCTCGGTTCGTTGGGCATTGTCCGGTGCATGGAAAGGTTGCCAGTTTGATTCCGGGTCAGGGCACTTGCCCAGGTGTGGGCTTGGGATAGTGTAGGAGGCAGCCAATGATGTTCCGCTCTTACATTGATGTTTCTCTCTCTCTCTCCCTCTCCCTTCTTCTCTCTCTTAAAAAAATTTTTTATGTTAATGTTTATGGAGACTTTATTTTTTAATTTATAATCACCCAAAACTGGAAACAATCAAAACATCCATCAGTTGGTGTATGGGTAGAAAACTGTGGACATGCATAGAATGAAAACTACTCAGCAATAGAAAGGAAACAATTATTGATACATGGATAAACCTTAAATGCATCATGCTAAGTGAACAAAGCCAGATTCAAAAGGCTACATACCGCATGATTTCATTTATATGACATTGTGGACAAGGCAAGACTATAGGAATAGAAGACAAATCACTGGTTACAAGGGAGAAAGGTTGGGAGAGTAGGAAGCAGGAAGGAACTTCTTGAGGGTGATAAAATACTCTGTATTTTAACTGCAGTGATGGTTACCCTGGTGTATGCTTTTGTTAAAATCATAGAAAAAATGAAATTTTCACTTTTTCTAAATTAAATCTCAATTAACCAGGCTTTAAAATAAAATAAAATATTTTTTTAAAAGCAAATGACAGATTGGGCAAAAATAATTATTACATGTGAGATAGACAAAGGTTATTTACTATATAAAAACTTTTATAAATTTATAAATATCTAAAGCATTTAAAATAACAATTTACAGAAGAAAAAATACAAGTAACCAATCAACATAAAAAAAGTGAATTCAAACAATGTATTTTTACTGATCAAACTGACAGACTATAGAAGCATATAATAATTCATGACTGAGAGTGCAGAGAAAGACCAATGTTACACACTGCTGATGAAAGAATAAATTGGCACCTCCTTTGTACAGGTAATTTAGCAATATGTTTTCAGCCCTCATGTCAGGTTATGGGATTAACTAACGTCCTGTGGCACTGGGTAGTGGGGGCGTCACACCTTGCATTTGCACTTCTTGGCTGCAGTCCTGGTAAGTGGTGGCTAAGACAGGACAATGAAATTTGGAGCAATCTTGCAGCCTGGGGCATCTGGGAGTCTATAAAAGTGATGTAAAGCAAGTAGTCACCTTCCACGATTCTGTACAACTTGCTTTATTTTCTTTGCAGCACTTACCATTACCAGGAATTATTTTTTTCATGTATTTATTTGTTTATTCTGTCCCCTTTCTTTGTCTCCATGGAAGCAGGAACTTCATCTTATTACTGAATCCTCTGGGCCTGGAAGGGGGCCTGGATTATAGTGGGCACTCAGTAAGTATTCATTAAATAAATAAATAAATAAATAAATAAATAAATAAATAAATAAATAAAAATATGACATTAGCTGGAAAACACAGAAAAGAAATAAAGGTTGTGAGGAGAGAAAAACTGGGTAGGAGCATTATGGAAAATGGATTAAAATGAAAAAGATTTCCTAAAAATGACTGCTCTGCCACAAACTAGGCTCTTGTGATATTTTTTATATTTAAATGCAGCAAAGGCTCCATTAGCAAAAATGTAGTTGTAGGGGTTAAAATGCACACAACCAGCATTGTTTTTAATTTAATTTAATTTAATTTATTATTTATTTATTTAAAAATTTATCTTTATTTTTGGAAGTATTACAGATGTCCCCTTTTTTCCTCATTGACCCCTTTTACCCCGCACCCACCCCCCTTCCCCAGGCCTTCCCCACACTATTGTCTGTGTCCATGGGTTATGCATACATGCAGATAAGTGCTTTGGTTAATCTCTCCCCACCCACTCCCCCACCCCTGCCTTCTCTCTGAAATTCATCAGCCTATTCCATGCTTCATAAGTATCATATTTTCAAGGTTGGAAAAAAATCTTTAAAGTCCTTAGGTGACTTTCCCAATCATATCCCCAAATTTCAATTAAGACAAGCATGCCGGTGCCTGTTGGTTGGAATTCCCTTTTTTCTACCTCTTTGGGAAGGTCTAAAAACCTGTGATTAGTAATCAAGGTTCAAGGGAGAGAGCCAGAGGAGGGTGTGGCAAGAGCAATTTGAAAGGTATTTGAAATCTGTATGCCAGTCACTAGCTAGTATGTTCTTAGTTGTATCAGTGCCCTTAATCCCCTTTATGTTCACTTTGTCTGCATTTACCCATAAACTGCAAGTACACTTTTAGTTTCTTTTTATGTCTCAGTTTGACCCAGCTTCCTATAAATCAGCTTACGAAGGTGAAGGGTCAACTAACATTTCCGAACTCCTACTTATGCCAGACATTGCACTGAAAACTTTATATGGGTCACCTCATTTAATCCTCACAGTAACTCTAGGAGGGAGGTGGTATTGAATCCATTTAAGAGATGAGAAAAATTAAAGCACAGAAAAGTTAACTATCTTGCCTAAAATCAGGAAAGGTTCAAACCAGTTCTGCCAAAGTAACACCACACTTTTCTGTTGGGCTGGGGCCCTCTGTGGTCTTTATGCTGCACATATCTTCCTTTCTAAATGTTTTTCTGGGTAAACAGTTAAATTTAACAGTATTACTGTAGGTGTATCGCTTTTCACTCTTTTTGCTACTAGTTTTCCTCTGTGTGTGTGTTTTGTTTTTTGTTAATCCTCACTTGAGGATATTTTTTCCATAGATTTGTTTAGAGGGAGCGAAAGGGAGAGAGAGAGAAGAAACATCTATGTGAGAGAGACACATCTGTTGGTTGCTTCCCACATGCTCCCTGACCTGGGCGAGGAACAAACCTGCAACCCAGGTACATGACCTTGACTGGGAATGGAACCCAGGACCCTGCAGTCTGCAGGCTGATGCTCCAACCCCTGAGCCAAGCCGGCCAGGGGTACTGTTCCTCTTGAGTAAAGCCCTTCCACCTTTCTTTCATGTAGGTCTATACTTAGTCTTTTCCCTTCAAAGAGTAAAGTAATTTAGGCAGACTTTCAAAATGCCCGAAAAAACAGAATATAATAAGATTACTGAGAAGTTGTATAATCTAAAATGACATTTCTGACCAGCCTGACTCTTTCCCCAGGCGTGCGGGCCTGTGGGGTAGGTAGCAGTGGTTCTGTGTAACGTGAAAGGAGCAAGGAGGTGAGTGAAGAGGGAAACAGGGAAGCTACCTTAGGTAAACCAAAGGAAATTGCCCTCTCCCTCCCCTCCCCTAGGCCCAAGGGAACCCACTCATCTGACACTACTAAACCCTAGAAGAAGCTGGCCTGGGCCTAGGAGAGATGAATATTCCTGAATCCCACCTACAGACCCAGGGACTTCCAGATTGTGTTTACCTACGTTGATGCCTTCCTGTCTCCTCAATCATTAAATGCTGTCATTTTTACTTGTAAGGCTGGTATTGAATGTTTCATGTATCCATCCATCCATCCATCCATCCATCCATCCATCCATCCATCCATCCATCCATCCATCCATCCACCTATCCATTTTGTGTGTGTGTATTGTGTTAGAGCTTCTGTATGAGGTGCTGGGAATTCAGACATGATTAAGACATGGACCTTGTTTTTGCTTTCAAAGAGCTCACATTAAAGTTTAAAATACAAGCCAAATCCCATTACCTAAAAAATTAAGTTTCTACGCTCCAGTGTGGTGGCGCTCAGGCCCCTCCACGATCAGGAATCTAGGGCCTCTCCAGCCTCCTTTCCACACCTTGCTTCACTGCTGCCATGTTCACACCTGACTATTCTGTGACCGTCCACCTCGCCACCCTTGGCTCATACCCAAACTGTGCAGCGTCCCCTGCTGCTTTACCTCGTGACAACCCTGCTCATCCTCAGAAGCTCAGCTCAAATGCTCGCTCCTCCTTGAAGTCCCCTGCAACATCCACTCAGGATTAATCACTTTCCTTGCTTCGTTCTCACAGTACTTATGCCTCAAGAATAGGATTTACTTAGCCTGGGATAAAAGTTCATTATTTGTCATTGTTGCTCTACCATTAGACGATAGACACCTCTAGGCAGTAACTGATTCATGCATCTTCTATCCCCTCTACCACCTTACAGGCTGAGAGTCTGGTTAATCTCCTGTTGGCTGAGACTCTTCAGTGAAGAAAAAAGCATACACATATATGATATTCATATTGAATTATCTGATATTACCGCATGCAGTACTCTTTTTATTTAATAATACTTTCCCAATAATCGTATATTTTAAAAGTATAGGCAATTTCCCCTACCTCGTTTTTCTCCTGCCCCTTTTGGTTTGTAAATTTGTTCTCACCAAATGAATCCACTGACAGGGAAAGTTGGTCTGACTGCCATTATTGTTCTGAATGTGCCACATAGCATAGGAAAGGCAGACTCAGCTTGGATTCAAATCCTGACCTGTCGTGTGACCTGGAAACAGTTAAATTGTTTTCTCTGTGCCTCATTTCCTTAACTATGAAAAGAGTAGTTAATAAGGTTTATCTCATAGGATGATTGAAACAACAAACTGAAATACACTTGGAGCATGCAGAATAGTGCATGGAATATACTAAGCATTGTTAGCTCTAACATCACTTCCAAAAAATGCTGTGATAACATTTAGACTTTATAAGAGCACGAGGCAGAATAATGAAGATTTAGTAAATTGCTCTGAATATATTGTAACATTTCTTGGATTATGCCATTTGATTAGTGAATTATTTTTGGATTCATTTTCTCAATATATTGTCCTTTAAACGAAATGTTCACAAGAATCACAAAATAAAGTTTAAGACATTAAGCCATTAATTTTCAGGCTTATTAAAGAAAACTCACCTATATCCTATTTATCCCCCTTAGCCCGTGCCTCTCGCTTGGCTTTCTCAATACATCTGTGTGCTTAGCCATTTACCCTGGTGAGAAGTTCTTTACTTTCTTTGCTTAAATCTATATTCATCACCTTTTTATTTATTTTTTTACTCTTTATTGTTGAAAATATTACAGATGCCCCCCCCATTGGCCCCTTCTACCGCACACCCACTCCCTTTTAAACAACCTGTTCAAAGCTCCAAGGAGTGTTCTCCGATTTCACTTAACTGTGAAGGCCCACTAGCTAAGCTTTCTGCCAACGACCAATTCTGTATTTTTTTTCTTAAGTAATGATGAACTCTTTTCAGACTGGAAACTTAATTTTTAATCTCTTTTTGCAGCTTATATATCTGCTACCTAGAGAAATAGGTTTTGTTTCTTCAAAGATATTAGTCCTTAATTAGCCTGGAATGAATGCTGTGCTTTCATGGTTTCTGCTTTTCCTGCGCCCTGTTCCTCAGACCCTCACATAAAGGATGGTTGTTCCTACCGCCCAGGGAAAGATGCAAGTACAGGATGCTGAGGGCCCTGTGTGAGTCCCCCTGCTGTCATCACTAACAGAGAGACCACATGACCGACTTAGTCAATAGAGGGCCTTACATTGTGGAGCACTTGAGAGTTTACACGCTGCATTCACACAAAGAATCATTGATTTGCTGCGCGCCTCTGTAATATAGGCCAGGGTGGTATCATCTTAATTTTATAGAAATGGTGAGAAAACTCATCCCACCATTATGTGGGATGGCACATCAATTTTCTAGAGTCACTTAACTAGAGAATAGCAAAACAAAGGGTTTTTACTCCAGGTTCAATTTTTGTTTCTGTTACAGTGAAATTGTGATATGTTTTGGACAGAAAAATAGCCAGTCACTACAACTGATTGAAAGTTGCAGTATCGATTGTATTTTGCCTTTCAGGACATTCATTCAGCCAGATTTATCACATACTGACTATGGACCAAGCATTTTGCTAGGAGCTGGGGATATGAAATGGATATAATATAATTCTTGCCTTGCTGGCATTATCAGATAAGATAGACATGCCAACAAATAAAAACAGCAGTGTGATAATGTAAGTACTATGACAGAGAAATTAGCTAAGGAAACCCATATTTGAAAAGTAAGAAAAATGATTAGTTCTATAAATAAAATTGATTGAAGGAAACAATAGCTGAGGACGAGGGAGTGCAGTTCAAACAGCAGAAACTGCACATACACAGACAAGCAGGCAAGGTAAGGCCCCGCATTTTAACGGAATTACATGCCACTCAGGCCGGCGCGCCACAGGGGGCAGTAAGGGCTGGAGGTGAAGAAGCAGCAGAAACCAGGCCCTTGGGGAAGTTACTGTGTGGTATGTCATTAAAGAATTTGAAGCGAAACATCTAACCAGGTCGGGAGATGAATCTAAAGTCCCTAAGACAGAGGCCAGGGGAAGGTTATTGCAGTGATCTACAGGATGACTTGACCTATTTGATGCTGAGGATCTATGATCTATTCCAAGAACTATGAATTGGAAAGAAAAGTACCTTCTCTAAAATAAGAAAAACTGAAAAAATAAAAATTAATCTGCTTAATTAACATTTCTATAAAATGTACATTGTGTCCTTGTAATAAAGTATTTAATGTTACAGTGACAAAAATTTCATAGCTTTCAAAACAATTAATGGGGTAGGTTTTCTCACTCTGCACAGAATGCAACATTATTGCTGAGAAATCATCACCAACCAAAAGCCAAATAATTCCAAAAGGAAATGATAAAAAGACACACACCTCGTTCATGAAAAGAAAGACTACTTTATGGAGTTGTGGGTGCATCTTGATGTGTTTCATATGGTGTGGAATAGGACCCCTGAAAGAGTCACAAAGCCCAGGATTTCCAGGGTCTTAAACTGGGCCTAAGCTCCAGCGGAGGAGCGGAGGTAGGGCTGCTAGTGCAGGAAGACAAAGGGGTTTGTCGGTGTGTTGTTACTGGTTGAAGAAAGTTTGTTCGGGCAAGAAAAAAGCAGACCAGGCATGTTTATCTGCACTAGTAGAAGTTCTGCCACTGGCTGGCAGTGATCTTAGGAAAACCACTCCCATCTCTGTGCCTCAGTTTCCTCCTCTGTCAAATGTGTGGTTGCTCTAAAATCAGCCAGCATGTGGCCCACAGAAATAATTGACTGACATAATGTCTTTTTAAATTTATTTTTCATTAATGTAACATATACATCCAGTTTCAAAAATCAAATAACATGTCGAGGCTGTAGCAATAAAAAAGTGGTCCCCGCTTTACCCCTCTCTGCCTTGAGTCCTGTTTCCAAGATGCAATAACTTTTAATTCCTTTAACAGTTTCTCCTGGTATGCCTATATATCTTTTTAAAGTAATGTTTATTCTATAGTGTCTTAGTTTTTCAATTTTATATCCTATGAGGGCTGGAATTAGGGTTGGGCAGTGAGATACTCACTTCAGGCACAAATTTACAGGGGTGCCCCCAAAATTCAGTCATCAAAATAAATAACATTTTAATGCAATATTTTAAAAATCAAAAATTTGCAAAAAATTCTATGGTAAGCAAAATATCATGAAGGCAGGCTCTGACAGGACTAAGATGAGGGGTTAGAGAGTGAAGCCGAGTTGTACAAGGGTAGGATTGGATTCTGTCTGTACTTAAACTTTTGATATTGGATGGTAGGAATATCTACTATGCAAATTATAATTGAGTTGTCCTGTGCCATGCACTGGCTCCCCTCATCTCCTCCACCCCCATCCATCTAATGGAGCACATTGGAACCACCTGGGGGCCTTTAAAATGGTCAGTGCCCAGGCTGAACCCCAAACCAATTAAATCAGAATGTCTGGGTTGGGAAGTGGGCCTCAGTATTTTTTTTAAAAGCTCCCTACATGGTTGCAACGTGCAGCCCCAATTGTGGACCACTGCAATAGAGTGACGTCGCAGTTTGGTTTGAATCACTACAAAGTGCTTACATCAATCATTTGGACCATTTATGGCTGAGTCCCATAGTATATTATATTGTAATTATGTTTTGCTATTGTATAAATTTTATTCCCTTTTTATTTTGATTGATTGATTGATTGATTGATGAGAAAGAGAGAGAGACAGATCAGTTTGTTGTTCTACCCATCCACGCACCCATTGGTTGATTCCCATGTCTGCTCTGACCGGTTGTTGTACCCAAAACCTTGGCATATTGGGATGATGCTCTAACCAACTGGACTACTTGGCCAGGGCCTTTTTTCCCTTTTTATTGAATTTCTTGGGAGTGACACTGGTTAAAATTATACAGGTTTCAGGTGCACAGTTCCACAACACATCTTCTGTACATTGTATTGTGTTCACCACCCCAAGCCAAGTCCCCTTCCATCACCAATTATGCCTCCATACCCGCTCTCACCTCCTACACCTCTCCTCCCCCAAGAAATCACCACACTGTTGTCCATGTCCGTGAGGTTTTTTTCTCTTATATTTTCTTGTTTTGCTCTATCCCTCCACCTGCTCCAGCCCCCAACCACACGCCCCCAGCTGTCAGCCTGCTCTCTATCTATGAGTCTGTCTCTATGTTGCCTGTTAGTTCATTTTATTCATTAGATTCCACACGTGAGTGAAATCATGTGGTACTTGTCTTTCTCTGACTGGCTTACTTCACTTAGCATAACGCTCTCCAGGCCCATCCATGCTGCTGCAAAGGGTAAGATTTCTTTTTAGGGCTGAGTAGTACTCCATTGTGTAAATGGACCACAGCTTTTATATCCACTCATCTACTGGATGGGCACTTGGGCTGTTTCCAAATCTTGGCTATTGTAAATAATGCTGCAATGAACATAGGGGTGCATATATTCTTTCAAATTAGTGTTTCAGGTTTTTTTGGATAAATTCCCAAAGTGGAATTGCTGGGTCAAAAGGTAGTTCCATTTTTAATTTTTTGAGACAACTCCACACTGCTTTTCACAGTGGCTGCACCATGTATATGTTCTTTACCCTTGCAACTTAAAAAAAAAAAAAAAAGCCTAATTTTTCCAGTTATTTAACTCTTTATGTACTGATCACTAATTTAGTCAGAACTATATGATAGAACTCTGAAGTGTTTCTCAATCAAGCATGTGAGGGGCATGTTTTTTATTGGAGACATCCCCCTAGAGTCACTCTCATGCTCTGTTCTGGCTGCTGTGCCTCTGCCATCTGGGGCATCCCTTCCTGCTGCTGCTAGGTTAGGTGCCTGTTTCCTGGCTCCCATATCGTCTTTAAGCTTGGCTGTTCAAACCTTTTTGCTCTGGAAGATTTCCCTCTATTATTCCTTTGATAATTGTCTCCCCTCCATTGTTTTCCCCCTGGAACTGTTACTTAGTTGTCAGATCTCTGATTATTTTCTTATCTTTATTCTATGATCTTTTGTGTTTTATTTCCTAGAAAATGTCCTCAAATTTTATCCCTTCATTCTTCCATGATTTTTAATGTCTACTTTAGTATGTTTTTATCTCCTAATTTTTTCCCCTTAGTGCTCCCTTTTTTTCTTAATATCACTCCTTGTTTCATGAGTGCAAAAATACTCAATTTCCAAAGACTTTAATATTTTCATTACAATTTTTTTCAAGTTTCCTTCTGCACTTTCTGTTTCCTCAAATTTTCTTGTGGTTTGTAAGTTTTGGCACCTAGCTTCGCATTAGACTCTTTCCTTAAATATTGGGCAGTTCTTGGCTCTGCGTTGATTTGTAAGAGTGAGGCACATGAAGCTGAGTGGAAACTGTGTGTGAAGAGGGTTGACTGTGGGCCCACAGGGTGCTGAGCCAGCCACTATTTTTTTGCCTCTTTCTGCCCTTCAAATATCAGAATCTACAGGCCTTTCCTCTTGGGCTGCCTTGAGGGGATGAGCCTGATTGCCAGGGTTCCTAGAGCTGAGGGTGATGGTGGGAAGTGAGGTGGACAGAGAGGCCTAGATATTTCACTGTTTAGAGTGCAAATGTTGACTTAATCTCTCTGTTTTTAGTAAAATACCAAAGACAGGACAAGCTCTACCCACAGAGATTGTATTTTTAATTAGTCTAGGTGTCCTTGCTTTATTAATTTTTAGAAGCTCACCAGTTGACTGTAACCCACAGACAGCGAGGATGGAAAGTCCACTGTTTTAAGGGAGCTTGGACAGAAGGGCGTGGGACACGAAGGACTGAGCACTTACCCGTGTCCCGGGGAAAATGGAGAGGGTTCCAAGGAAAGGTCGCCTGTAAACAGGGCTCGCTTGTGGCTTTAGAATTGGAAGCCCTAGGCAAAGGTAGCTGGAGCGCTGGGTTAGTATTTTGTGTGCGCTGGGGGCAGAGGTGGCACTGCCATCACGGGGATAACCTGGTTTGCGCCAGTGCTGCGGGCAAGCAACCAAGGCCGTGCACAGATGCTTATTCTCTGGCTCCACACTAGTCATCAGATTGCTGACATTATTTTATAAACCCCAAATCATGCCTTAGGTCCTTTGATATTGAATTCATAGTTTCACAAGTAGATTGTATACCTTTAATCTTGTTGGCAATATATTTACAAATTATCTCCTAGAAAGGTTTCTACAGGAAACAAATACCATCGGTTGTAATTTTTGCTCTTCTCGGTTCCCAGGGGTACTTGCCCTGGCTTGAGGGCCTGGGCTCTCTCCACGTATCACACCATCAAGTGAGACTGAGTTTTCCTCTCACTTGGGACCGCACAGGCACACGGAGTCCACCCTGGGGGTGGCCCTTTGAAGATGCCTCTCTGCACATGCCAGGCACACAGTTTTACTTGTGAAATGCAACAAATGTTCTACCCTACAAACTGGTCCTAGGGTAAAATGAGATCATGTGAACAAAGTTCTTTGTAGCCATAGGCGTGCTCTATAAAGGAATATTTCCTGTCTCTCAAAAAAAAAAAAAAAAAAAATTGCCTCTTCTGCCCCTAACAAGTGCTGCCTGCCTGTCCATAACCTCTTAGAGGAATAAATTCTAAAATGCAAGACTCGCACCCCCACCTGCCCTTTCCCTTTTGACTTTTGGAAACCGTCTGATTACCTTTCTGACCACTGATTTCCCTAATGTTGACTGGCCGAAGAGCAAGATAGTGAACAGGGACATAGGAACTTTTCTCTTTGTGGAGCAAGAGAAACCTTAATATAAAGAGTATTTTGAAGTTGTATTTACCTTCAAAAGCAATTAGCCTATCAAAGAATTCATGTCTGGAAAATGGTCAGGGCAAGCTGATCCTTAAAAAGTGATCCTGCCTTGTCTGTGGGTGGAGCAGGGCAAATACAGTCAGTTCCTGGGAACAAGTAGCTTGCCTGTAGTTGAAGCAGGGACTTCATCATCAGGTGAGGGAGAAAAAAGTGGCATTGTAAGGGCTTAGTAAGCGGGAAAAGTCATCACAACTTTCCCAGTAGGGGAATCTGTGTTTTCAGGTTACGCAATCTCCTCCTCTCCAGTGCTTCTCTTCATCTCATCAATCTGCTGGTCGCTTTACCTCTCTCAATCTCTGGTTTCTCATCTGTAAAGTGCAGGGATTAGACTCCAGACCTGTACTGCGCACTGTGAAATCCACTAGCCACGTGCGACTGTGGAGCATTTGAAATATGGCCAGCCTCAATTGAGAGGTGCTGTAGGTATAAAACAGGTGCTGGATTTTGAAGATTTAGTACAAAAAATAATGTAAATACCTTATTTGTAATTGCTATTGAATATATATGAAAATGATAATATTTTGGATATATTGGCTTGGATATAAAATATATTGTTGAAATGTGAAAACTGGAAAACTTAGAATTACATATGTGATTCTTATTGTGGATCATATTATATTTCTATTGCTTAGCACTGCCCTTGATGGTATATGAGGTCTCTCTTAGCTCCCCAATTCTATGACCCTAGCTATTCTTTTAAGTACTGATTCCCTGCTGGTTACTCAGGAGAGGAAATAATTCAGAGAACACTTAAAATAATTATTGCCTTCACAAAGCTCAGAATCTCACTGTAGAGGCTGAACTTATAAGTCAATTGTGAGTTCTTGAATTGACCTTTGAGTCCTTAGCACATGGTGTAACCTCTGATCTATCTGGCTAAATGAACAAACATGGAACCATTAGAGAACAATCAGGTTGGTCCGTTTTTAAACTAACAGGATGTAAGCAAAAACAAGGTAGCCACAGGTGAACTCAACATTTCATTTTAGGGAAAATTCCTAATATACCTTGACTTTTCAAGCATTCTTCTGTCAAGAAGGTAGGACATAATTTCACCCCTGCCACTGACCTCTAAAAGCTGTTGGCTCATATGGTGCCTCCTGAGAGCAGAAAAATAAAAATTTAGAAGCACGAAGATGCGTAATGCTAATAAATTAAAACTGTATAGTGGATGAATGAAATTTAAGCTTTCAAAAACATTACCAATACCATAAATTTAAATTTAGAAATTTGCCATGGTATCATTAAGGCCATTGGTATTCAAATAGGAATGACTCAATTAATACTTTCGGGAGGAAGAGACACTGTCAGAAGAAAAAGTATATAGACATCTCAAAGCGACCAGCTCTGAATATTATATGATACAGTGAGATGCACAGTAAATTTGGATTCTGGACTAATTTCCTGGCAACCTTTTGGACTTGCTATTGAAAACATCAAATATGTTGAAGAAATGTTTTGTTGATTTGGCAGATTTCCTTAGCCTGCAATCTTCAGAAGGTAGAGAAAATAGTCATTGCTGTAACTGAGCTGAATTCTTTCATTTGAAAGATGGAATGCATTTGCTCATTTAAATAAAGTCATTCAAATCTCTCCACTCCCTTTAATAATCTTCATTTTACAATTTTACAGTAGATTAGGGCAAATCATAATTAGGTTTCCAGTAAGCAGTAGAAAAAGATCATTAACGTTCACTCACAGTGAAAAGAGCAAAGTATAAGCCATGCCCCTGTTCAGGTGAAAGAATTTTTGTCTTGCCCGACTGGGCATGGCTCAGCGGTTGAGCATCAGCCTAGGATCCAGGAGACCAGGGTTCGATTCCCAGTCAGGGCACATGCCCGGGTTGTGGGCTCGATCCCCAGCAGGAGTCATGCAGGAGGCAGCCAATCAATGACTCTCTCACCATTGATGTTTCTCTCTCTTTCTCCTTCTTCCTTCCTCTCTCTGAAATCAATAAAGATATATTAAAAAATTTTTTTAAAAAAAGAATTTTTGTCTTTGCAGAGCCCTTGGCTCTCCACTCTGGTCCATAGGTCCATACACCAACTGCCAATTGTAATGACAGTGTGATTTTTAGGGAAGGGCAATGCTGTGCAGAAAATAGGAAATCAATGACATCTCTTCACTCACCCTCCTGTGATAAGCTGAGCTGGGACTCTTCACACATCTCCATACCTGCTCTCTTTGGAACCACACCTCCCACGGGAGATAGAGAGCACATGTAATTTCCAACTGAAGTGTAAACTCTTTGAGGCTAGGAACTCATTGATCTTTTCAGAAACTAGCATAATGTTTAGCACATACAGAATTCACTAAATGGTGAATTAGAAGGGGTTTTGATTGATTGACTGATTGATTTTAGAGAGAGGAAGGGAGAGACTGAGAGAGAGAGAGAGAGAGAGAGAGAAACAAACACTGATTTGTTGTTCCATTCATGCATGCATTAGTTGATTCGTCTTTGTTCCCTGACGAGATGGAGCCCACAACTTTGGTGTATCGATGACACTCTAACCAACCGAGCTATTGGCCAGGACACAAGGGATTTTTAAAAGAGTTTTTGGACACAGCTACTTCATTTTCTTGAATGAAAGCTAGGAAATAGGTATTTCTGATAAATAACTAGTTTATACAGAGGCTTGGAATGAATAAATAAGAGTTTAGATGTTTTCTAAAACTTTAAGAAGCTTATGAACACATGGCTGGAGAGTTGGGCTATTTCACGTCTGAGCTACTTAAGAGCAAAGCACAAACAGGAAGAAAGCAACCAGCTACCTTTTTGCATGTTGCAATGACAGAATGCAGATGTTATTTGAGAAAAACAACTGACTGCAATTATCTTCTAAATAAGCAGGAATGGGAGATGGGGAAACTTCTGAATACATTTCATACCGGGATTTTTCACAGCTTTCCCAACCGTGGAGGTTTTAAGAGAATTGTTTCATGTGGTCTTTGGTTTCTGCTTACAAAATCTGGCAGCCTATTTTTGAACACAAAGAGGTGTTTCAGGATGTCTGGTGAGTGAACAGTGGCTTGCCTTTTTAACTTTTCAAAAACATATATATATTAAACTGGTAACAAAACTTTTCCCCCTGAGGTCAATAGTTGCCTATTTCTTAGCACTCTCTTCTGTGGTTTTTGTTCTTATTTTCTAAAAAGATGTTCTCAAAAGTCAAGAATAATATTACTTTTTACCAAATCCAAAAGCCCTCTCTTGGTCTTTGTTTTCCATGACTTTCTTTGACCTCTATTTGATATCACTGGCCACCTGTTCCTTCTTGAAACCTGTTCTGTTCTGATTTCCAAGATACCACACATTCCAGACTCTGCCTGGCTCTTTGATAGCGTCTGTTTCCTCTACTCTATGGACTTCCTCAGGCTCAGTTTTGACCTTCTGGCTCCTTTCTTTCCAGCCTTCCCCAAAAACCTGATCCACTTAAGCCTCTGCCCTTCCTATGTCCTACGTGGATGCTCCCAGATCTGTGTACTGTACAGTCTATGCCTTCATAGGAACTTTTCCTTTGGTCAGCTCTCCCTTTTAAGACTCATTGTCTTAACCCCTAAACCAAGACCTCATTTCACTTGATCCCTTTCAGTCAGGGAAATCATTCTCATGTGGTTTATTTTTTCCTTCATTCTTCATAACTAGCCAAGTGTACAATCCTGTAGGTTTTTTCCTCTGAACTACCTCATATCTCTTCCTATCTCTTTTGTGGACACCGCCACCACACAAGTTGCACCCAGATTATTGCACTAATTTTCTGGCTGGACATGCAGGGTTCATTCCGTCAATCATTATATCTGGACTCCTTTCCTCTCTGGTATATTTGCATTATGGTACCCACCTGATTAAATATTTTTACTGACTTTATTTCCTTCAGTAGAAAATCTAACACCCCTCCCCTCCTGCTTTGTGTGTTTAATGGTAAGATTAAAGGGCTGAATATAGCTAGTTTGGCAGGATTAGAGAGAGGAGTCGAGAGGGAGCATAAGCTCAAGGCGAGGCTAGGGGTCCTGAGAGTTGTGAGGGCTGTACTAAAGGTTCTGATCTTTATCTTAAGAAAAATGTGGAGCCACTAACATATGTTAAGGAGTGAAGGATATATAGGGTTGAGCAAAAGTAGGTTTACAGTTGTGAGTATGCAAAACAGCTTATTCTTGTATTATTATTTATTAATTATTGTATTATTTTCCATATAAACAACTGTAAACTTACGTTTGCCCCATCCTGTATATGTAACATGATCAGTTTGCATTTTAAAAAGCCACTTCAGATGCAGAGTAAATAATGGGTTGTAATAAAACAACAGTGGAAATAGAGCACCTGATTAGTCAGAAATCTATTTCAGTAGCTTTGGGGAGAGATGATGGTGCTTAGGTAAGGGTGATGGTGATATAGAGAGGGATATAGAGAGAGCTTGATGGTTTTAAGAGTTATATAAAAGATACAGTTTTAAGGCTCTTCGAGTTTAGAAAGAGATATTGACTTAAAATGGCAATATAGTGAGAAATGGCAGAAAGAGGCACATGTGAATTTCATTAGTGGGATAAAGGAGGGAGTTATCAGCTATAGTTCAGGTAAGTCAGAGGTCTTACAGAGGAGGAGATACATAAATAGAGTCTTTGAATATGATTAGCTAGAACAAGAAGGGAATGAATATTCCAGGCAGAGGGAGTTGTGTTTACAAAGATATAAAGTGATGAAACATCATAGTGTATTTAGAAAACTAAAAATTTAAATTTGGCCAACATTAGGATGTACAGGTGGGGGTGGTAATGACAAAAATCACTCCACAAGGATTACTGTGCATATCATGAAGGGACTTAGACTTTATCTTATGGAATTGGGAGTCATTAAAAGGTTTGGGACAGTGGAGAGTCAATAACATTTGCATTTGGAACCATTACTTCAGTAGCAATAAAGAGGATGGGTTAGAGCAGTGATTTTCAAATTTTTTTAATCTCATGGCACACAAAAACTAATTACTAAAATTCTTCAACACACCAAAATATATATATTTTGCCTATCTGACAAAAAAAAAAAAAAAAAAGAGTATAATTTTGATTCATTCACACTGAATGGCTCTTGTGGTGTTGACTGTTGTGGTTTTTTTATTTGACAATCTAAGGGAAAAGTGGTCAGTGCCCCTGACTAAATAGTCAGGTATTGTATGTTTTAAAAATTCTTGTGCCACACCAGTGTGCCCCTTGTTGTACACTGGTTGAAAATTGCTGGGTTAGAGAAAGGTTGACTGGAGTCAGGGAGACCAGCTGAGGAGACTCTTATGGTAGTCTAGGTTAGAGATAGGAGGACAAGAATTAAGACAGTAGCAGCTGAGAGGGTGAGGAAAAACAGAATAAGGAGCTATGCAGATGATAAAATGGATAGGTGTCCTGAGTGATTACATGTGGTGAATTAGGAGAGGGAGAAGTAGAAATTCCATTCCAAGTTTCTGTTGTGGGCAATTGGGAAGTTGATGGGGACTTTAACCACAATATGGACATACTTTGAGTGAATGATAATAATTTCATTGGGAACCTGCAAGGTTGATGAGCCTCTGGAATGCTATATGGAGCCTCTGGAATGCTACTGGACACACATGAGTTATCAAGATATAGGTGTTAAGTGAAAAGGCTTCACTGAGGTCAAAAGTCCTGATTCTTTCTTCTAATAGAGCCCCTAGTGTATACTTTTAGTGCTTTGAATAATATAGGGGGGCATTCAATAAATGGTTAAATGATAAATGGATCAAATTGAAAACTTAAGAGTGACTCATATGAATACTTAAAAACTTTTTAGAACAGCAACTCCACTATTATCACTGAATTTTCCCATCTATCTTCTTCATTAGATTATAAACCCCTTAAAAGAAGGGACTGTAATGGGGAATGAATATGCTATACTACTTATATTAGTTTGACTAGATGTAGAATAGAACTAAAATAAGAATACACTAATAAAGTAAGCTTATAAAAGAATTTATACAAAGCTACCTATGTTAGTCTTTGTAAATGTTAAACCCAGCTTGTTACTCTTGTAACCATGATTTAATATTACCAATCTAGTGATTAAAGTCATGTATTCTGTCACCTCTGACCAAATTCTCATTACAGTTTAACATCCTATTCCAGGAACAAGTAATGCTACATTGGAAGTTAAAATGCAAATATTCGGTTGCTGCACATTGAAAAATAACATTGGAATGGAAAGAATGAGCCTGAACAAGGACTGCACATTGCCAGAAATCCCACCGACCCCTTCCCCTTGATCTCTTTGTTCTCCTTTCCCTCTCTCCCTTTATAAAAACCTCTGCCTGCACTGATATGTTAATATAAGTTTTTGAGGACAGGACCCCCATCTTCTCAAGTCTCTAGCACTTGAATAAACCTCTTTCCTTCTCACCAGCACCTGTCTTAAGGGTTTGACTTTCATGGCAGCAGGTAGTAGAGCCTTCAGGGTCTTTTATTCTCAGTTTCAGGACCATATCCTATTCATCAAATTCTCACTCCCTGAGTTACTTCTTAATAGAAATGCCTGCACAATAAATATTTGTTGAATGAATGAACAGATAAAGTTTAGTCAGAATATATGGGGGAAAGCTCCCTGGAAAAAGCAGTGCATGAAGGCATTGAAGTAAGTTCAGATGATGACAGTTTTGTGAACCCTTTCCTGATTACCTTTCAAAAATGCATTTTGGTGGGAAACTTGAAAACCACTCTTTTAATGTGCACTCCAATGTGAGGCAGTACTCTAGATAGTGACAACAAGCTGGAGAGACATACCATGAGTTCAGTAGTTTCCTGATTTCCCTCAAGCATTTTCCCCTAAAATGTACTTTGGAGCTATATCCAAAGACATTGTAAAGTTTACTGCTAAATTATCACATGAGAATTGGTATGTCCTATGTATATTTTAACACACCTTTGGATGGTATCAGGTTCATAATAGAGGTAAACTGGCTGCCAAACCAGCATGATAAATCTTAGGGTACTGAAAGAGCAGATGCAAGATTATATCCCATGAATTGCTCATTCATTTTTATAGACTGTTGGATTACAAACCCTCAGGGAAGAAGATACAGTTTGTTGGAAAAATTGTTCATACTTGCTTGACAGGTGCTCTGCCGTTTTGCCTCTTTATTATATACAGTATGTGTCTGTCACCATGGTTTTAAAAGTCTCAGACAAAACACCTTAGACAAAGTCAGAACACATAATTTGTCCCTTAATCTTTTCTGACTCTGTGCTTGGTAGATTTTAAATGCCAGAGTTTGAGTCACAAGATTAAGGGAAACATTCAGATATGGAATCTCAGGACTGACTTTTCAAATCTGTGTATGTATAGACTACATTTTGCAAGTAGATTTTCCTAGGGCTGAGAAGATCTGGATATATAATAAGAACTTAATATGATGGTGATAATAATGCATTATTTAGTTTAATCCTCATAGAAACCCTATTACTGTGTTAATGTACATACAGGTGAGGAAACTAAAGTATAGAGAACTATGAAACATATTCAAGGCCACACAGGTAAGAAGAGGTAGAGAAGAATTAGAAACTGGACCTGTTTGCTTCTAGAGCTATTTATGAAGTTATTCATTTGACAAATATTTATTGAGCACCTACTAAGTCCTAGATACTGAGGTAAACAGTTGAACAAAACAGATGTGTTCCAGCTTTCGGGGAATTTACACCCTAATCTGGCAGAAAGACAATTTAATTATGTAAAAGTATATAATTGTAGCAAATGCTATGAAGAAAATGTACAGGGAGATATTAGAGTACTTTTATTTATTATTATTATTTTTTAAACATGTCTTTATTGATTTCAGAGAGGAAGGAGAGGAGAAGAAGAGAGAGAGAGATATAAAGACATCAATGATGAGTCATTGATTGGCTGCCTCCTGCACATCCCCTATTGGGGATTGAGCCCGAAACCTTGGCATGTGCCCTGAGTGAGAATAGAACTGGGATCTCTTGGATCCTAGGTCGATGCTCAATCGCTGAACCACGCTGGTCAGGCTAGAGTACTTTTAACACCTGTAAAGAATTACCACAGTACCTGACATTATGATGCTACTACAAATATTACCAACCAAAATAGCTCAGTCATTAGCCAATCAGAATATATGCATGGCGATCAGAATAAAGGCAGCTCATCCTGCTGTTCTGGTGTGTACTGGCTGAATATCTGTGATGCCGGGAATATGCAAACAATAATTGTGGTGCCTTGACTGATCATGTCCAGTCTTTATCCCATTTTCCTAGTGCAGAGCCTTGTTTTCAACAAATACCAACAGAACTATTTATTCAGTTGCCTAAATTAATAAATTATTTTAATTACCAAGCTCTCCCCAATTCCACTGTAATGTTGAGGAATTTCATTCTCTTTGCTTTTAGTCATATTTTAACCAGGTCATCCTGGAGTATAGGAAGGATCTCGCTTCTTGCAGCAATCATGTTAGTGAATCTGGCCAATTCTTAGGAATAGAGATAATTATCCAATAGTATTTATGTAAAATGCTTAGAACTGTGTTTGGCACATACTAAACATCATGCAAGTACAGAATATACAGTAGGTCAGTAAGCACAATATGCTCAGTATCACTAGTCATTAGGGAAGTGCAAATCAAAACTATGAAATACCACTTGATACCCATTAGGAGAGCTATAATAAGACAGACAATAGCAAGTGTTGGAGGGGAGGTGGGGAAATTGGATTCCTCATATGTTGCTATTGGGATTGCAAATGGTGCAGCCATTGTGGAAACAACCTGGCAATGCCTCAGAAACTTAAATGAGAGAAATAAAAGAGTTACCCCAAAATACAGCAATTCCTCAGCAAAATATTTGCCCAAGAGAAATAAAAACATACATCCACACAAAAATTTGTACATGAATGTTTATAACAGCCCCTAAATGGAAACAACCCAAATGTCCATAAACTGATGAGTGAATAGTGTACTCATATAATAGAATATTATTTGGTCTGAAAGAGAAATGAAGTACTTATACATTCTACAATATGAATGACCTTTGGAAACGTTATGCTAAAAAGCCAGTCACAAAAGAACACATTCTGTATGATTCCCTTTATATGAAAAGTCCAAAATCCAAAATAGGCAAATCTATACAGACAAAAGATAGATTAGTGATTGCTGAGCAATGGAGGGAAGGAGAATGGGAACTGACTGCTAATGAGTGTGTGGTTTCTTTTTGGGTAATGAAAATGTTCTAAAATTTGATTGTGATGGTGGTTGCATAACTCTATTAATATACTAGAAACAACTGAATTTACACTTTAAATGGGTAAATTTTGTGGTATGTTATTTATATCCCAGTGCAGGTATTTTTTAAAAGATAGAGCCTGCCAGCAGGGATTCTTAGTGATTTTGTGCCATGGATTTGATTGGCAACCTAGTGTTGGATCGCTTTTTGGAATGTTTTTAAATGCAAAAATAAAATATACAGGATTACAAATGAAAGCAATGAACTGAAATACAGGTTTATTCTTAAAATCTTTTACCTTTTAAAACATTGCCAAATCATGCCTCCATTATTACTGTTGATTTTAAATGTTAATGCAGAGATTATATTTATCTCTGTTAAATTGAATCTCAGTTGCTTTTCATGTCTATGGCCTGTCAAGATCTTTTTGATATCTGCTATTGTCATTTCACACATGTCCGTTTGAGCTCTGCTGGAGGTATAATAAACATTCCTCTTTCTCCACCTGAATTATTGACGTAAATGTGGAATAGCACAGGGCTAGAGTCAGACCTTACAGCCCTCAATTAAAGATCTTTCTACACTTAATGTTATCACATGAACTTAGATAAACTTTTAATAAAGTTAGCTACCCACAAACAAATAAACAAAATCTGTTACCCTCATTTAGCCCACATACCATAATTTTTATCTATGAAATGTCATTCATTCATTTATTGATTAAATATACATTAATTAAATGCCTACCATGGGCTAGGACCATTGCTAGATGCTGAAAGTATTATGGTGAAAGCGACATCCTTCCTCTATGCTCAGCTTAACTTGCAGCCTGATGGGGGAGACACACAGTCGTGACAAGGGGAGCTATGAGAGGAGCGAAGGAGATGACAGAAGCGTGGTCCAGGGAGTAGCAATGGCAGTGATGGGAAGTGGTCTGCTTCTAGATATGGATTTTAAGATGGAGCTGAATGAATGATCTCATAATAATTGCCCAAATTTACAACTCTAAGGTAGCAAATTAGGAAATTCAATGGAATTGATTCTAAGTAACCTTTGTAAATTGTACTTACTGTTTAATAATTTTTAACACCAAAACATTTTATTAAGAGATAGGAACCCTTTTTCCCACCTGAGTGGCAAGTATGAATTGGTAGTATGAATCTGTTGCTGATGAAGGGACACGGGCTTTGAAGTTGGGAAGACCTGGGCTTGCCTGCATCCCATGCTTTCATTTATGAGCTGCGCAACTCAGGCCAGCAACTCAAAGGCCTTTGTTCTCATGGGTAGGATCATTATGGTGATTAAATGAAAGAATGTGTATAACGTGTCCAACATAGTGCCTGGCACATGGTAAAGACACACTCAGATTAGCACCTTTCTTTTTTCCCTTTCCAGTCCTCACTTAACCTCATTGATAAGTTCTGCGCCTTTAAGTGAAATGACACATAACAAAACCAATTTTACCATAGGGTAATTGATATAACAAGAGTTAATTTCCTATGGGTCATCAACAATATAACGAAATGATGTTGCATGAAACAACATTCATCAAGGACCTGCTATAGCTCTCCAACTCTGCCCAGGAATATTTCCCATAAACACATTAGAAAATCCAAATCTTAAAGGTGCCTTCTGTCACTTTTATAATTAAAGAAAATGCATTTCAGAAACGGGAGAATAGAAAAGAAATATTTTCATGATGTACTTTTCTAGGGAAAGTGTTTGAATTTGATAAGAACGATCCTATCTAGTTTATTATCAAAACTGTTCATTTTATTAGGGTTTTACATTGAAATAGACTTGCTGTTTTCTGATGACTCAGAAGTGGAGCTGTCTGCAAAAAATCTCATAGCATTTTATTACTTTTATTCCTCTTGAATAAACATCCCCTTCCTGAATACTAAGATTTCAGAAAAGTGGAACAAAGTTTGAGGGACTTGTTGAGCATTTGAGAAGTTAAACTAGGTGATTTTACATTCTGGGAACAAATTAAGAAAATATGCCAGCTATCACTTAAAAAAATCCAAGCACCCAACATGCAGACCTCAACAAATCCCTCTTACAGGTATGTGCACACTGCATTCAGATCTCCCTCCACACACACACCTCTCCCTCCCCTTCTCTCTCTCTCTCTCTCTCTCTCTCTCTCTCTCTCTCTCTCTCTCACACACACACACACACACACACACACACAAGCACTCTCTGAGGAAATGTAACTCTTATATCCCAAAACATTTTATTTGACTCGGGTGGTTTTAAGAATGTCAGAACAACTTCTTATTCCATACTTTTCCTTTTCCAAAGCCCCCATTAGATAGCTCTGTTCCTGTTATGCCCAGAGAACAAATTAATTGATGAAAAAATTAATTTACCTAGTTTTTTTTTTGTTGTTTTTTTTTGTCTGTACAAAATCAAAAACTTGTTTGACTGAGATTTTGTCCCAATTGGTAATTTTTGGACCTCTATGCCTTGCTTTCAAGACTGCTTACCACCTGGTCCTTTCTTGACTAATTGTACCCATTTCCTGCTGCACTGGTGCGTCCCACGGCAGCCGGGGGAATCTGCTAGTTACCCTGTGCACATGACTCACCCACTCCTTCCTTTTAGTCATTTTCCTGACCATATCCTAGCCTGAAGTTTTTGTTGTGTCTCTGCTTTATGCCACTTCCTTTCTTATTTCAAAACACTTCTCAAAACTCCATGTGACCTTCTAAGATTGACATGCTCCTAATAGTTCCAATAACCTCTTAGAATATGTGGATCTATATTAAAAAGTGATGTTATTATGCCTCTTTTCACATCAGGAAATAGATGGTGTTTCCAGTACAGAATTCTGGGGCTGGAAGGCATCTTAGAAGTTATCTAGTGTAACCCCTTCTCTTTCTAGGTAAAGAGCACTGAGGTCTAGAGAGCCTGACTTGCTTAGGACCAGATCTCCAGGTCTCCTTACTCCTTGCCCAGTGTTCTTTCTACTATTCATGCTCTGTTTTTCTGTTGTTGTTAATCCCCACCCAAGGATATTTTGGTGTTTTTTTTTTTGTTTTTTGTTTTTTTAGAGAGGGTGGAAGGGAGGCAGGGAGAGAGAGAGGGTGAGAAAGAAACATCGATGTGAGAGAGATACATAGATTGGTTGTCTCCTGCACATGCCCCAAATGGGGCCAGGGATCAAACTTGCAACCCACGTACATGCCCTTCACTGGGAATTGAACCTGCAACCCTTCAGTACACAGGCTGACTCTCTAACCACCAAGAAACACTGGTCAGGGTCATGCTCTATTTTATAGTTGCCTCCTTCCCTCAGTACAATTATTTTAAACTGGTTACTAACACAACTCAACCGGTCATGTGATAATACCTGAGTTTTCATTTTCCATCACTTAGTAGCTGTTACTAATGGAAGTTACTTAACCTGTTTGTTCCATTTCTCCATCTGCGAAATGAGAATAGTGATAGTGCCTACCTTATGGAGATATTGTGAGGTTTTAATGAGATGATTCATGTACCTGGCATATGGTAGATGCTCAACAGATGTTAGTGGTGGCAGTGATGGTAATAAATATGGAGAGTATAAAATATTTGTACTGGGTTGATTTTGTTTGTTCTTTGGGGGTGTGTTCTGGTTTCTCTTTTACCTTTCTTAAACTTACACTCTGGGTGCTCTCACAAATGGTGAGTTATATCCTTACTTTTGGTTATTGTGTGATGGTCCAGAACAAAGGAAGCCATCGATATTGGACCACAGAAGCAGTGAGTAGGTATGGACCATTTGGCAGAGATGATGATGGAATAATAAGTGAGACTTGGCTCTCATCTTCAAATAACAAGAAATTTAGCTGGCAAGTTAGATCTAAACCCCCAGGAATAAAGTATAATTAAGTACCCAATCTTTTAGTGTCTTAAAGTGCAGCATCTGATTGGAGAATAAATTGCTAAACCTAGACTTGAGTGCTCAGGGAAGACTTCTGACGGCAAGGGACTTGTGTCAAGGCCTGGGGTCTCAGGTGGTGTAGAGGAGAACAGCACACACTTCAGGAAACTGGAGCAGAGTGGATTGCTCTGTGAACACAGAGGAGAGTGGAGTGACCAAAACATGGCATCACCATTCATTTTTCACTTACTGAAATGCAAAGCTCTGGCTCCATCTCAGACCTTCCCTTCTCTCAGATCAGCTACTAAGTCCTGTCCTTCAAATTCCCCCCCCCCCCTTCATTTGCACCACCATTTCCTGCATTCAGATTTGCAATCCCTTCTCTCTTGAAGACTTACTCAAAGATCCTCTTGTCACTTTATTTCTAGTTTCTCCTGAATTCTGTTTACTAGAACCACTACCAGATACTTCTTCCTAAAACACAGGGCTGATGAAAGTAACAACGGTTGCAATACACTGAGCACTTAGTTAATCTTAGTTATAATAAAGCTAAAGGCTCAGACTTAGAGAAGTTAAATGACTTCTCTGATTTAAAGGACTGGCCCAAGGCTACACAACTGATGGAAGTTAAATGGAGGATTGAAACCCACCTCATTCCAACTCCAAGATCCATGCATTACTTCAAACCATAGGGTCTTCATTTCTTCAAATAAACCAAACACTGAGAATAGTGATGGATTATTTGCTTATGGTCCCAATGTCTCTAATCCTGCACCCTTGCAAGCAGTGTATCTTAAGCCCCTCATCACTAGACATGAACCCATTGCACCCCACCTGTACTTGTAAACATGCACTTGCATGTGTAAACACACTATTTGTGCACCAAACATTTTATGACTTAGTAAGATCTGAATAATTACTAGAAGCTTCACAGTGACCACACACAACCTTCTGCTAACTCTTGGCTTCCCTTCGCTCTCTTTCTTATTTCAAAGTTAAGTGCTCACCTACTCCAATCTTGACTCTGGAATTAACAAAAAGCTCTCTCCCTTGTCCAGCACAGACCAGTGCTGCCCACACCCAGGCCACAAAGTGATCTCCGCTTTGACCCCAGGGGGACTGTCCATGAACAGCATTTTCTCCCTCATCCTACACTGGGAAGAACAAACCATCCTGCAAACCTGAGAGGTTTTTTTGTAGATGGAATTACAAGCACTGGGAAGCATCAGACTTCAGTCAAAAATATAATCACTTTCTGTATTCCAAGAGCCTTATCTTTTAATTAATTTATTTGAAAAGTTCAAGAGGGAATATACTAGGAGATATAGAGATGAATAAATTCCAGTTCTTCCCTAGAACTGCGTAGCCTCATGGGGGAGATAGACACATCCAGATAATAACACTACAATGTGGTATGTTCTACATTTAGTATAAGCACTGAGCCCTGGCTGGTGTGGCTCAATTGGATGAGCATCATCCCCTGTGCACCAAAAGGTTGCAGGTTCGATTCCCGGTCAGGGCTCATGCCTGGGTTTCGGGTTTGATCCCCAGTCAGGGGCCTGTAGGAGATAGCTGGTCAATGTCTCCCTTTCACATCGATGTTTCTCCTCTCTCTCCCTCTCCCTTTCTCTCTCTCTCAAAAAAAAAAAAAAAAAGCATAGAGGAAATGCACTTAAACCTGGAAGAAGTGGTATTTTAAGTTGAGCTTAAAAGATATCTAGAGTTAGACAGAGAGGGATGGGAAGTACATTCAAGGCAGAGGGAATGGCATGAACAAAGGCAAGGAGGAGTAGCATGTTTTGTTAGTTCTTCTAAACAACTTATTGTTCCAATTAGTTTAGAAGACATGGTGTAGAATTTGGAAAGGGTCATGTCTTGGAGGACCGTGTTTGCCATGCTGAAGGGCTTGGACAATGACATAGAGGAAATGGAGAGACAGTGAAGCAAGGCAATGGCATGGATAGATTTGAGAGAGGCTGGACTAGGTTCAGGCAGGTCCAGAGGCTAATATGGTTGGGCAGATTGAGATAGACTTGGCACTAAAGAAGAAGGCAGAGAAATGATCAGGAGGCAAAACTGGCAAATCTTGGCAATAGACTGAATGTGGGGGCTAATGGAAGGGACAAGGTCAGGATAATTTAGGGGTGCAGTGTATGCTAGTGCCATTCACTAACCTGGGGAACACAGGTTCACCAACCCTGATTCTTCCATTGGAAAGGAAGAGTATGAGCATCGTTTTGAGTATGCTGAGTCTTCAGCGCCCATGGACATTATAATGCAGAAGCATTAATCGTCCACTTTCTCACTTCCTTCAGGTCTTTATGCAAATAGCGACTTCTCACTGAAGACTTCCCTGCATACCACTGAGCCCTGCAATGACCATCCCCTCCAATCTTACTGCTGTTTTCTCTATAATAGGTATCACCACCTAACATATTTATTATTTTGTAGTTACATATTTTTTGGTTATCTGTCTTTTCTCACTAAACTGTAAACTCATTGAGGATAGGATTTTTTGTCTATTATATATACTACTATATTCCCATTAACTAGAAGAATCCCTGACCCATTGTAGTAATTCAATAAATATTTGAAAAACGAAGGAATATTGATGTTGGCAGTTGATTTCATGAGCTGTTCAGGGGTAACCGAATAGTTACCTAGAGATAAGAGCTTCTGTTTTTTTTAAAAAATATGTTATTTATTTATTTATTTATTTATTTATTTATTATTGATTTTAGAAAGAGAGGAAGGGAAAGACATAGAGAGATAGAAACATTGATGAGTGAGAGACATCAATCGTCTGTCTCCTGCACTCCCCCTACTGGGAATTGAACCCACAACCGGGGCATGTGCACAGACCGGGAGTCGAACTGGCAACCTCTCAGTGCCTGGGACAACCCTCAACTTACTGAGCCACATCCGCCAGGCAGTAGTAACTTCTTTATGAGTTTCTCCTCCCTATTATCTCTAATCCACTCTATGTGCCTCTTCTTTCTTCCCCTGTCACCTCAAAAAGAGCTTCCCATCCTACTGTCCTGATTAATTTCACAACAACTGTGGTTCTGATTCCTGGCAAAATAAAAACCTCTGGGAATCTATCCTATAGTTTTCTAAGTGTGCAAACAGACACCCGGGTCAACTCTTGGTTATTTTTCCACAGCAGGGGCATACTGGAGTTAAATAAACAAGAAAGTATGCTGTGTTTGGAATCTGAGAAATTGGTCAGAATACTTTCCACCACAACCAGTGGAAAAGAGGAGCCCGTTGAAGCAAAATGTGAAAATGATTTTTAAATAATGGAAATCTAAAGGGCAATAGGATTTTTTGTATCTTTACTTGTGCTTGTTTCTTTCATCTGTTTCAGAAGATGTGAAGTTGCTTTTTCTGCAATGAATGGGCCTGCCTGTGCACTGATTTCATGTCCTCCTGACCTCCTGCAAGCCTCTTGATCCCTTGCCTGGCCCGTCGAGATTGCTTTCTAACAGGAGGCCTTGCCTCCCGCCTCTGTCCCCCCTCCAACCAGTCCTCATACTGTTTCCCAAGGGTTATTTCTGGCGCATGACTGATTATGTCACCCTATGCCTTCATTTACTTTATGGAAATTATCTGTATACATGTTGATCTTAACTAGAATATGAACTCTTAGAAGGCTAGTATCACTTTATACCAGTGACTAGTATGGCACCTGTCACATTATAAGTCTGATAAAAACTTTTGTTTTCCATTTTCTATGGAATAACATACAAACTCATTTAAATGTTATTCCGAGTCCTCTATAATTTCACCCAACCTGCTTTTTTTAAAAAAACCTCCTTGTCCTATTTCATGCTCTCCATACTACCCAACATGTGAAACATTTCTCTGGGAAATGAGAGATATTTTGGCAAATCTATTTTCAAAATGGCCACATTATAATATCAATCACTTGTTTGTTCGTTTGTTTTAGTCACCAAGTAGCTTAGATCACAGATATTCCTGTCCCCATTTTCGGCACTCATGGCCCTCACTGCGTTTCCCCTAGCCTCGAACTTCACCCCATCCTGAGCCAGGATGGCGTACATTTGGACATTGTTGTTGTTTTTTAAATCCTCGCCCAAGGATCTTTTTTCCATTGCTTTTCAGAGAGATTGAAAGGGGGAGAGAGACACACCGATGTGAGAGAGACACATCGATTGGTTGCCTCCCCTCCCTGCCCCTCCCAGGGCCGGGAATTAAGCCTGCAACCGAGGTAAGTGCCCTTGGCCGGAATGGAGCCCGGGACCCTTCAGTCCGTGGGCTGACGCTCTAAACATCGAGCCAAACCGGCCAGGGCTGGACATCCTTGATAATTTTAAAATTCGAAAGATATTTGCTTTTCAGGCCAAGCCCAAACCCCTCCGATCAAATTGGTCTCATAAGATGATCCTGCCCATGCTGCTGCGTACCTGCTGCTTCTTTAGCTCACTGTGAATGTTCCCGTTTGTACCCTGAGTCATGTTGTTCCCTTTGCCTCGCGTTCTGCTCCTGCCCCAACTATTCCGTTCCTGGTTAAAACCTGTCCAAAGCCTATTTATTCATCTTTTCAACACAATTAAACAGCTGCCTACTCTTTACATACTTTACTGCTCCGTGGGTTAGCATTAATTCCTTCATCTTTTGCATTTCCAAAGGGCATTGTTTTTTGTTTGTTTGTTTTTGTATCCAAAGGGCATGAGTTATCTATTTTTGATTGGCTTTTGTTTGTTTTTTTAATTTTATCTCTCCATTTGTTTTGAACTCTGGTGGAGAAGAAAGATCTAGTTACTGGGCTCCCTTCAATCTTGTCTTCTCTATTTTGTTTATTAATCTTTTGGAGGTGAGACCATGTCAGATCCAACTTGTATATAATGGATCTGGCTCAAGGACTAACACGTGGTGGGTGCTAAATACATGCTCCTTGGACTGAATTAAACAAATGTGCAAATAAGCATCTTAAAACGGTGCTGAATTAGAAAAATGATGGGTTGTCCTGCTGAATGTAATGAGCAGCAGCATTTACTTGTGTCATTTCTTGTTTACTTTTGGCGTTAGTAGTGTCGATGAGCGGGATAGTTACTCTGAAGCAATCTCTGTGTGATGTAGTAACTCACAGGTGTCCAAATTCACAACTGACCTGTGGAGTTCTTAGGTGCAGAGAACTATGGATCTGACGCACCCCGAAGGCCCCAGGCTTTACCAACTTGTGAGAACATAAGAGACCGCATTAACACTGGTATGCATTTGAATTTCGCCAGCATCTGTGCCCTCCTGTCACTAGGGGTCCAGCCTCCTCACGCTATTTTGTGTGTTCTCCAAATGGTTGGATAGCCCAAGTACCCAGGGATAAGTCCACTTTGTGTTCTTCTGATCTAACCATCTCGAAGGCACCTTAACCACTGTTTCTGCTGCCACTGCCTTGCATGAAACACGTGCATAGATGTTGAGAATGCTGATTCCCGGTGCTCTCCAAGTCCCTAATCCTTGAGTTGTCAGAGCAGTGCTGGGTCCTGTACCGCCTTGTGTCCCCAGGGAAACCATAGAGAGAGGAGCTGGGGCCAGAAGATTGTCTGCACTTTGGAGGATGGTTACACCTAGTGAAGGGGGGGAGAAGGAAGGGGTAAGATAACCAGTAATAGAGACCAAATAAATAAAAATTTCTGGAACTGGTTTGGCAGGAAAGCTCAAGCATGTTGCAAATCATTTTTTTTCTTTAGCAATTTGTTTTTAAGGATGTCATCAGAGATCCCATAAACACTTATCTATGGATGTCCATTCCCACATTGTTTATATGAGTCACTTCCCAAGAACAATTTTGGTGAAGTGGTAGAGCAGAGGTCAGCTTGCAGTGATGATGGAGGAGGAGACAGCAGCCGAGAGATCGAGGAGGAAAAATGACAGAACCTTGAGGAGAACAAAGGTCCCCAGGCAGACACAGGGAACCCAGCGTGACTGAGCAGAGCGGGAGAGGGGCGGGTAGAGCTGAGGGGACAGCAGGTACTGGGGCTTCAGAGGCAGGCCCGGGGGCTGCGTTCTATTTTGAAGGCATGGGAAATAATTGGAAGAGTTTCACTAGGGAGTGAGATGAGATCCACTTTTCTGTTGCAAAACATCTACTAAGGCTATTGTTGGAAGAATAAATGTTAGGGGGAAAGACAGGGGGCCAGTCAACAGGTTATAACAAAAGGTTGAATAGCCAGCAGTCAGCTCGGGCTTTGCTACAACCATATTTTTCCTACTTACACTCATAACCCTGCAATAAACAAGGATGTTTAGATTTCCCCATGCTTTAGGTTATTCCCTTTGGAGACAATTCCTGAGTTAGGATGACTGCATAAAAGATATGACTTTCTTTCTGGAAGGTAGTTTGTAGCAGTTCTATTCACAATAGCTAAAACATGGACACAAACCAAATGTCCTTTAATAGGTGATTGGATAAACAAATAGAGGTACATACACATATATACAGCGGAATGAAGTGCTGCTATGTGCTACAAGGAGGGGAACCTCCAAAACGTTATGCTAAGGAAAGAAGCCAGACAGAAACGATGAGACATTTATGCTGTCATTTATATGAAATATCCAGAATAGGTGAATACATAGAAACAGAAAGCAGACTATGTTTTCCGTGGTGCTTTCTAAAAGGGTGGTCACAATTTTCCCTAGTGCCAGCAAGGTACAAGAGCTCCAGTTTCACCATATATACCTGCCTATATGCTTGCAAATGACATTTCGGTTATAAATTCTCATTTCTTTGATTATTTGTTTCTCAGTCACTTTTTCTCTCTTAAAACTGTCTCTTTTTGTCTTTTACTTATTTATCTATTAGGTCTTATGTTTCTGTTATCATTTTGTATGTACCTTGTAACACAGACATATCATCCCCCTTTCTGTTGTTTGTTGTGCGTATTTTTTCACAGTCTGTCTGCCTTTTTTTAGTCTTTTTTAGTCTTTCATTTTTATAACACCAAGCCTATGTATCTTTTCCCATTGTGATTTCTTCTTACACCTCTAGGCGGAGAGATTCATTCTTTTCAAGTGATCTGACTAAGTAGCCAATTCTATTTTGTTCTAGCTTTTCTATATTTGATTCATCAAGCATTCATTTTTAATAGTTAAAGATTTTTTATAAGGTTTTCTATGGGCAAATGAGTTCCAATGTTTTGTTCATACCAGAATTATATAATTTTGAGCATGGTTTCTCAAAATTGATCAATATCCAGACCACTTCTAAAGGAAAACAATTTACCTTAGCTCTTTTATGATTATTTCAATTGTTTTTATTTTGCTATTTCCTGTTATGAATTGAATTATGTCCCCCCACCATTTATATATTGAAGTCCTAACCCCTAGTACTTCCATATGTGACCTTATTTGGATGCAGGGTTGTTACAGACGCAATTAGTTACGAAGAAATCATACTGGAGTAGGGCGGGTCCCAGATTCGATATGACTGGTGTTGTCATAGAAGGGGAAATTTGGACACAGACATTCATGCAGGAAGAACACCGTGTGAAGACCGGAGTGATGCTGTCATCGGCCCAGGAGCTACCAGAAGCTAGGAGAGACCTGGAACAGATCCTTCCCTAGTGCCTGCAGGGTAAACACGGCCCTGCTGGCACCCTGATTTTGGACTTCTAATCTGCAGACTGTGAGATATTAAGTTCCTGTTGTTCAAGGCATCCAGTTTGTGGTACTTGGTATGGCTGCTCTTCCAAAATAACACATTTACATATGTACAAACTAATACTAGTTATACACTCCATAAACCTACCATTCTTTCACAGCTATCAAAGCAAAAAAAATTTATAAAATACGTACATTTAAAATAGTAAAATCAACATATTTGAAATGAGCCACGTTATTAGTGAGACAATGAGTCTAATTTTGCTGCAACTATATCATGGCTCCTGATATGCATATGTTCTTGACTGTTTTCATTAATGTATAGGTGGAATTCAAATCCCTTTTCTCTACTCCAGAATGGTCCTTTGTACAATGCTTGTAACATCATTTAGTGTTTACTTGGCCTATTCAGTTCTCACCTATTCTTTTTCCAGTAATTCTCAATAATTTATAAACACAACTGCAAAATTGGGCCTGGAAATCATGCCATACTTCTCGGTTACAGGGTGGTCCTTTAAATAATGCAGGTTGTGCTCATGCTGATTACTTTAAGATGAGCATGAGAAGGAAAACACAAACTAGAACATTCTCACGGGAACCTTGCAGACCTCTAAGAACACACGCGCACACTACCAAGCACAGAGAGATGTCACTTGAGAAAAGTGTATTTCTGAATGGCCCTCTGCTCCGGTGATGTTTGCCCTGGGAACAGCTCATTCTACCCCTTCCTTCTTAGTTAATGAGCTAGATTATTGGAACAAAGACAGTTTCCTGGTGACCTCACTCTGTTTGCTTTTCTGTGTTATGTCAATGTTTTCATGGCTTCTTCTTCTTTCTGAGAATCCTGAAGATGATCGCTCACCCAAAGCCAGCTTCCTTGCTGCTACTGGTCGCTGAAAATGCGAGCTGTGAATGTTCGCAACCTAGTGCGAAGGGTTTTGTTGTTGTTTTTGTTTTGTTTTGTTTTTTTAATAACTTCTGTTCAACCAAGAATGTGAGTTGAAAACAAATCAGTCAAAGACCAACAGGAAAGGATGGATTTGCCTAAGCATTTACTGAAAAAAAGTAAATCTAGACTGCTGTGGTCTTACTTCCCAAAATGCCTGGAGTAGGAACCGGAAAGCCAGCAAACCACTTCTCACGCTCTATAATTTGGAAGAAAAGAGAAGTAGATTTCACAGTGTTTGGACACCTTTGCTCAACTGTATTATAAGCACATTTTTCTTCAGACTTCTGGGAAAACCAGCATTCCTCTAAAATAAGTGCAAGATTTTGCTAAAACCTGGGGCAAGAATAAAAAAAAGACTTGAAAATGTACTCAAGGTTTCCTGTAGAAATAATATCGCAGTTATTAGAACATTCTAAATCAATTTCACCAGTGTTTGCTAATGGATGGGCAGACGTGGAACATGCTGACATTCCTTTGTGCAGTGCCACATCCTGGGGCGGGATGCGAGGAGAGGTGTCTGCAAGCTTGGGAGCCCTCGGTTGGGTCACTTCCCAAGACAGTTTTGAAGTCAGGATGATTCAGCCAATTCAATAGTCTCGATAATGGGGAGCCTGAAAAAAGTATGTGGCACAGGGAAAGAAATCTAGATTTGAATCCTGAAAGATCTCTGATAGACAAGTTACTATATTTTCTTCACTCTTGTTTTTACATGGGTACCGTGAAGAAATTGACCTACCTTATAGGATATTATAAAAATTGACACATGCATACACGCACACAACACACACACATACCAACACATATAGACAAACACACAAATATTATATAACACATGTACATACAAATATTAAATTGAACCATTTGAAATTGCCAGTATTGACCATTTTAGACCTACAAAAATGGCAGTTTTGTATGTTTTGAACTAATATGTATATAAAGAATTATGGGCAGTGGCAAAAAAGTAAGAATCGCTACTTCTTTGAGCTAAAGAAAACACACATCTATACTTAAAGACAACGGAGACAGCTGACCCAATATGACACGTGGATGGCCCAGTGGCAGAAGAGAAAATGAAAGGCAGAGCAATAGATTTGTGTCCATCCCTAATACATTTTTAAGAATGAATACAATAAGAGAACTAATCTAAGCACTCAGACCATATTGGCATATAGATGCTGTGTTAACGTCAACTCTTCAAAAAGGTAATTTCTGAGCTAAAAAAGGATATGCCCAACTTTCCAAGGCAAATTCAAAGTACACCTTGACATTGCTTTGATACTCATTTTTTATTTCCTTCATTAACCCTGAGGCACTGTCTAATGTTGATGCCAGGATGTGAGTCACAATATTCTGCTCATTAGCCTTTATTTGCTATCACAGTGGGATGGGCCAGCCCCGGGACGTGCATGATTACAGTTGTTTTTCAGCTTCTCAGACTTGTAATGAGCAATGTTCTATCAATTTGCCACCCCCACGTTGTCCTGAAAATAACTTGCCACCCACAGGTTTTGTCTCCTGACAAATGGTTTAGATCTTGACTTTTCAACTAGGTGACTTTCTTACCCGGTAGCTGAATGGATTCCAGTGGCTTTGCCTGGTGAGGAGACAGGATGACCACTAATAGGAACTGGGTTAAAATGGTGACGATTCAGGTCAAGAGTGTGTTATTTATCACAGCCAGTAAGACTAGAAAGGGGTCAGGAGATCAGTTCAGTGTCTGTATTGAATTCCTACCCTTTGGGTTTAAAAGAAAGAAACATTCAAGATATGGAGCTTCACAGGGTATGAGGTTGGGGGGGCGGCAGTGAACTGTCAGTGAGGAGAACTCCAGGGTGGTTTACACCACAATTTCCATTAACTTCATGGGTTCTCAGGAGTTAGGACTTCAGGGAAACCCTCCAACAATTTACCAGACAAACAGACCCAATGCATTGCTCAATGTCTTTATGGTAAAAATTATATGCTGTGGTAGATGTGAAGGGGGAGAAGCTGTAAGTGGCGGGCATTCATCCCACAGCAGAGCGGTGCCAACTATAGTTGGCTGCACCACAGTGGCTTCCTGTAACCTAAAGAAAAATGTTATGTTAAACTGTGTCCCTAATATGACACTTTCTTCAAAACAGAAGCAGTAAATCATTTGACTCAATAATACTGTAGATCTTATAAGGGGATCGTGATGAACCTTTAGTTATTTTCACTCATTTTTAATCCCCTGTTTTTCTTCTGGTTGATTTACTGTTGGTGATTTTATAGAGAATGGGATCTGGGTGACAAGCCCTCTTTATTTTGACTTGGAATTTTTTTCTGCCCAAAGTTTGAACTCTGCCCCAGTAATAATTTAGGATCGGTTTACCCAAAGGCTGGTTAGTAGTGTTGTGTGCAAACACCACATGTCAAATATAAGTCAATAGCCACTTTGGGATGCTATTTTTGGTCTGGACCAATTTGGCTTTATGTAAGACAAAATCTGCATTAGTAAATACATGATCAAGTTCAGAATTATGCAGTACAATTAAGTATACACTTTGTTGCCACGATCCCTACTTGGTGATTATAGTGAGGTGTTTTAGTGTATATCAGCAGGTGAAAAGTACTGGAGTAACACCTTAGGAAATCACGAGTCTGGGACAACTCTCATTTTCTCTTAGATTGGTCCTTGGGGCCAGTTGTTAGTTGCTGGCCTGGGACTCTGAACGCAAGCAAGTATTTGAGTCACCAGTATATATTGTTAACAACAAGCAGAAAGTGGCTAGCCTTTGTTCCCTACTGGATTGATGTTACTGACCTAGTGTTATATAGAGATCTTTTGACCCTTTCGGTCTTGTGTGTTTACCTCTTTTTTTTTGACTGTTGACCTCTTATTATTTTTTTCCCCTTTGACCTCTAGTCTCTGGTTTCTTCTGTGAGATATGCTATTTTTTTTTAATCTTCTGAAATTCTTTTGTGTTTAAGTTGAGAAACACTCTAGGGTAGTGATTAAGCCCATGGCTTTTTTGCCAGAAAGAGCTAGGTTTAAATCCCGCGCTTACCATTTATTGGCTTTAAGAAGCATGAAGAGCCCAGCCGGGCGTGGCTCAGCGGTTGAGCATCCATCTAGGATCCAGGCGATCGGGGTTCGATTCCCGGTCAGGGCACATGCCCGGGTTGGGGGGGTGCAGGAGGCAGCCGATCAATGACTCTCTCATCACTGATGTTTCTATCTCTGTTTCTCCCTCTCCCTTCCTCTCTCTGAAGTCAATAAAGATATATTAAAAAAAAAGAAGTGTGACCTAACTCCTCTGAATTTTAGTTTTCTTATGTGTAAAAAGGAGATGATAACGATAATAAAATGTAGTTGTGTATTGTTACATAAATAAAATGAGGTTATTTCGCCTAGTTACTAAATAAATATTAGCTATTATCATCATCACTCTTCTCATTTAATTTCTATATCAGCACAGTTGTATAGGGACAAATTAGCCAACAGGAAAACTCCTTAGTCTGTAAGTGATTGATTTAAGGGCTATTTGGGGGGACTTGGTAACTCCGATCACTGCCTCTCCCTCTTTGTCCATTCTGCTCTATCTTTTATACTCTAATAGGAGGATTAGCCAACCCTAGTGAAGACTGAGAAGCAGCGCAGAATTGGGGGGAGTTAAGGATTTGTCAGTGGATACCATGCCCACCGCCCCCCATCCAGGAGTGTCTCCTTCCTCATTACCGTGCTTATATTGACCCCCACAACATCATCCTGGCCACTTAATTTAACCAGGACTCTTAAACCAAAGGTAGCTGGTTATAGGCTTGCCAGAAAACTTTATGCAGCAGGAGCAATTCTGCACCGGAGATCATCTAAATGAATCAATCAGATTCCCTCTCTTAGAGTACACAGGTCTTCGAATAACATGGTTTTCTGGTTTTCTCAATGCCATTTTATTATACTGTTGATGAGATGCCATAGGACCTTAACTCTCGTTTGTGTCAATTAGCCTATGGGAAAATTTGTTTTATTATATGTCATTTCACTTAAAGTCTCAGAACTTATCAACAATGTTAAATGAAGACTTAATTGTGTATGTCAGAGAGAAGAGAGAGTGAGACAGAGAAGAGAGGCTGGGAAACTTACAACTAAGAAGGAAATAAGTAGACACTTTGAAACCATAAAAAAACAGAGACCAGGAAAGAAGGCAACTGGGAGAGTCAGGAGTTAGTAAGGCAGTAGAGAGTTAAGCAGGAGCAAAGAAATGTAGAGAGGAGAAAAGAGGAGTCCAGCAGTGCCTCCTGGTTAGTGACTGGCTTTGGGGGGGTATCACCAGAGCTGCTACTAGACAACTAGAATTGCCATCCAGCTGAGAAAGCCTAGAGGGCCGCCTAGATGATCGAACATATTTTCAAGGTAATGGGGCCTCTGGGAGTCCCTTCAAGTATTCCCAGTTAGTGACCACTTGGCCAATCTCCCAGTAATGCTGACCCTTATAAGTGACCAAGTTCTGACTTCTTTCTCTCCCTTTTCTTCCTTTCTCTTTGGCGAGCAGATGACCTGGTATCACTTGTAAGCCTCTGTTTCCAGTCATCCCAGCAGCCCGTGTAGCTAACCACACACTCCTTCAGCCACCTTTCAGGTGACTGTCAAACCCCAATGCACCATGTACTCAAAGGTAAAGACTGACAAGGAGACAGGTCAGGGAGAGGATTGCTGTGAATGCATTAAAACAAGAAAGAGCAGGACTATCCACCAGAAAACAGCTTGTTTATCTCGGTACACCTGTCACATATGCCATTTCCTCTACCTAATAAAATGCTCCTTGCTTTTTCTCTGCCAGTCCAAGCCCCTCACCAAATTCCTGCAGAACCCAATGAGAGCTCACATCCTTCTGTAGGTGTTGCCCGGTCAGCACACTTCCACCTGATCTGCTCTAGCTCTTGACCATTTCTCTTGCCCTACATTAGAATGTATATGAGAAATACTGCTTTGTAAAAAGGATGCTGTCAGCTTGTTTTCCCTTGTTCTGTGTTTAAAAGATTACATCTTCTATTTCTCGCATGTCTTCTAAAACTTTAAGTACTGTGCTTCATGGATCATTTATGCTCAACAAATATTGACTAATGTTCAGTAACAACCATTAACAGCAGTAACTGACAGTAATGCTAAGTGTGGAGAATCTGCTATATGTCAGATAAGGTGCTGCTGCTTTACTTATATTATCTCTATTCCTCATATTGATAATTTACAGGTGAGGAAAATGAAACTCAGAAAGGTTAAGTAATTTTGCCAAAGTCACACAGCTTTTAAGTTATACCATGAAGATTAAACTCAGTGTCTGTTTCTGTTGTACACCTGTGATTAACATTTTCAGATGTTATGCTGAGGGGAGTCTATGTCTCAAGTGCTGCCATCGCTTGTAGCCTGAGACGTGAATTTTTACAATTGTTTGCTTTATTTTGAAAATATTTTGCATTATTGAACTGAGATTTTTCTTCCTGAAATGTCTTTTAAGGAAATGAAAGTCATTTATTTGTTATCTGTAGTTCCTTCCCTCTCCTCTGTGGTTGTGGAAAATCCGATGGTGATTCATAAATAGAAAATCAGTTTCACAGTGTTTACTAAAGGCATGCAGCAGCCTCCTCCCTGTCCCAAGGGCATGGTTCATCAACCTTTCAGATCATTTAAATTTTTATTCAATGTAAGCCACAAGTATGGTCTAGAGTTGAGGCCAGACGACATGACTCACATTATTTAGTGACACTTTGTACCTTAAAATCTTATCAACTTACAAGAGATTGTAAACAGCTTCTTTAAACTTATGTATTAATGTCAATAGTATGATAATAATAATAATATTTAGGTTGCTAACAGTTTCATTGAATATGGCTACTTACAATTTAAGTCGAATTTGGGTCTAAGCGATTTTTCTGTTTAAGCTAGCCATCAATTAGGTAATTTTTGAGTGCCGGCTTCATAAATTCAAGAATTAAAAAATAACTATAAATAGTATGCAGCCCATGGAGAAACAATTATGAATTATAAGGAGGTTAGGTTCACAGAGAACTCTCTTTAGACAACTAAAAAGAAACCTCTAAGCCTCCCCCTGATGAATTATATGCTGATCAGGGAGTTGCTTGTGCCATACTTTTGTTCTCTAGATCTCATCAGCAAGTCATCTGTGACCACCACTGGCTCCTGACTTAATGCCTAAGTTTGGGGGGGTTATTTAATTTGGGGGATTGTGCCCTGCCCCCATCCCCATCAACTGACTAGATTCTACAGTAAGGTAATGAGCAGTGGCCAAGCAAACTGGTTCAAATGACAAAATACCCTGGGAGCAAATGAACTATTAGGATGAACGTCTCCATTTCTACTTGTTATGAAGTGTACTTGCCTTTTCAAGCTGAGAGCACTGTGAAGTCAGCCAGAAACTCACAGGTGTAGGACTTTCCAAAATGTGTTAAGCATTTAGCATTGGAAGAAAAAGAGATACAATTCTATTTTTAATCTCTTGCTTGATCAGTTTCACCAGCATCCACATTTGTACACGAAGGGGTAAGATCCGCTTAATCATCTGTGTTTGTCAATGTTTTGGAAATTTTGGAAAGAAAATCTGGTTTTTGGAAAAAGTTGACACATATCCCCAGCGATGCTTTACCAGGCACATGGCTCATTTCCTACATCTGGATTATATCATCTCATTTAGGCTTGGACTCATGGTTACAACGGTTCTGGGGGCAAGGTGATTAGCTGGGTTCCCAAGTTGAAACAAATTAGTAGTTCTGGTGGGGACCTGGGAAAATTTTCCCCAGCCTACAGCCCTGCCTAGTTCTGCCCCTGTCTTCATCTGGATGTCTGGGGCAGACTTGTGCAGGCTCTTGGCCACCCTCTCATCGATCAGAGTGACTGCAAAAGGGCCTTGCGTGGCCCTTCGTTACCTCAGAAAAGTGCCACTTCCTTTCTAACCTCCCGCCCTTCCTCCCTACCTTTCCTCCTTCCTTCATTTTCTGTTCACTTGCCCCTTTCTTTCCCTCTCTTCTCTCCTCCCTTTCCAACTTCCTTCCTTCCTCCCTCCCTTTGTCTCTTTCCTCTGCCCTCTTTTCCTTCCTTTTATGTCAGAAGGCAAATTACAAGTTCGCTGTTGCTTAGCCAGTTTTAGAGAGAAAATCCTCCCAAGAAAGTAAAATGTACATTCTGTATTTAAGGTCATTAAACAAGGGGTGAAGACTTTGTTTTTAATCCATAAACTTTTGCTTTGGACAAAAGAATGTGCTGTCCTTGCTCTGTCTTTGAACAGATAGTGATGCAAACAAAACGAGGGTAAGAAATGAATCACACGGCAACATTGGACTCTATAAAACCCGCTCAGTGAGGTCCAAATGATCTCCCTCCAAACCCTCACTCCCAAATGAAGGTCCTGAGCAGCAGGGGCAATGGTGTTTGTGGTGACCGCCTTCCTGCTCTGGACTCTTGCTGTCGCTGGACCCTGCCAGTCCCCTCATCCGCTGCCAGGGACCAAGACTGCCTCACCAAGGCAGGGTTGCTTCCCGCAGAGCTAAGAGTCCACGCCTCTTGCTGTTCTAATTTAGTATATAGCTTCTCCATATGGTGGCCATGATCGTGTGCTTTCTTTCTAGCACTATTTGAAAGCCTTTTATCACCTTTTCTTGAATCAACACATGGGCAGAAGAGGCATCTGAGCTGCTGGGGAGTCGGCCCCAGCATATGCAAACCTTTGGTCGATAAGCAAGCAGCCAATTGGATTCTGAACCTTTAAACCTCACGGAGCCGCTGAGGTGTGGGTCCCTGGTATAGTGCACTTTGTAATATTTCCCTAAGAAAAGGAAATGGCTAACTGAGAACCTGGCCTCCAGGTAAAACGGTAGCTCATAATTTTTCCTTTGTACAATGTGTAATGCTACTTTACTGGCAGGATCAGCTTTGGCAGAGTGTGTACTTGTGTGTTAAGAAGTAGCTTGGGGGTAACACACAGTGTCCTGGACTGTCCTATTCAGAGGGCTGAGATTCTAATCCTAGCACCAACGTTCTCTCTTTGTGTGATTTCGACGAAGTTTCTCAGTATCTTTGAACCTGTTTTCCAATGTAATATAAAGGGATTAGGCTAGATCATCTCTGGAGGTCCTTTTTCGGTCTATAAATCTATGTCGTGCCCAAATAACATTCTTATGTATTTCAAACCAAGCCTTATCTCCGTTACTTGACTATTGAGTTAGTAAATCTTCTCTAGGTGACTTAAAATATCTTAGAAAAAATAATTTTTTAAATGGGAAATATGATAGAGAACTAATGTTTTTATTTTTTTCCTTGTAATAATTTTCAATGAGAATTGAATTTTAAGGAATAGTTAAAATCAGTTGTCTTTTGACAATGGTAGTGTGGTGCAGCAGATCATTTTCCTACAAATTTCAAAAGTTCAAACACAACAAATATTGAACTTATATTATTAGATGAAGCTGAGTTTTTCTCAAGTGAGGTTCTAAATTACAACTCAAGCAAAGGATTAAGACATGAACTAATCCCAGCAAGAAAACTGTAGATAATCACCTTGAGCTTGGCCTTTATTTGAATACATGTATTTATTCCTTTGTTCACCCACTCAACACACTTTAACTGAGTTCCTAACGTGTGACAAGCTTGGGTGGAATCTCTGGGGATATAAAGATCAGTAAGAAACATTTTCGCACTCAATCTCAAGTACATCAGAGAGATAGTTCTCTACTAATGAATGCCTTTTATAGTAAAAGCACATTGATTTAAAGGCTGCTGTATAGGTATATATTTTATATAGTGTGCGTACATCTCATTTAGCAAAACGTTGGAGAAAGAAAACACTTTAATATATTTCCGTGCTAATGTTTAGTTTTACTTGAAAGGCAAATCAAGTTAGAATGCGTAGCTAATTCTTTGCAAGCATTTATGAACTTAATAATTCTTTAATATTTTTTACAACAATATTTCTTTAATGTTGTGCCTCAGAACTCTGAGATCACCAATTTAATCTTTTAGTGTATCGCTTATGTAGCATAGGCTGAATGTTAATTTATTAGTTATGCGTAATTATCTCTTGCCTTGCACTTCAATAAAATTAAAACAACGTTCAAATATTTTATATCAAGTGGAATTTTACACCCTTATTCAAAATTATTGTCTTATAGTAGTTTTAAAATCTTAAGTAATTATAGTGCAGTTTAGATTTTTTAAACCAAGAATACTTGTAAACGCATAAAAATTAAGACTGTCGCTAAAGGAAATTTAATATACTACAGTGTGCCTTAGATTTAGGATTCTATAAGAAACTAAAATGAATCATTAAAATGATAGATTTAAAAAGTACAATAATCTTTAAAATTTCCCATTTGGGGGCTTACTGAAATGCCCCTGTGTATATGTGTGTTAGTCAGAATAGGGAATTACATTTCCAGATCTTTCTCCTGAAACTGTGGACCACGCTGGCCAAGCAGCATTCAAGGGTTGGAGCAATGAGACCCAACTCAGTTTTACTAGAGTTTTCTGAGACACTGCTGACATCATGATCTTCCTTGGAAGCCAAGATAACAATGGTGAAAGGACTATCTCCCCTGCCCCCCCCCTCAGGTTTATTGTGCAAATAGCACACGAGGACAGCAGCCCCATGCGAACAGCAGCCCTGGGGTCACACCAGTCCTTCCGTCCTCACATCGGGCTGACAGAGGCCTCTGCTTTAGAGCCTTCGCTGGGGCCTGGCACTTTTGGGAGCCTGAGCCAGAGCTGCGGCAGCCTGGGCCTTGATTTGAGCCCTGGCCTTGGCCTTTGGCTGTCCGAGCCTGAGGTTTTTAGTGATTCCTGCACCAGCACATTTCCCAAGCTTGAGTGAGTGATGCAGGTAAGTTGATTGAGCTTGTGGCTGCCACCCTTTGGGATCCTGGGCTTGACCCCTTTGGGTTTTATGAAGGTCTTCATAGCTTCGGCACATGTGCTCATGGCCTTGGCGTGTTGGTCCGCATCTTCTTCAGGACCTTCTTATGCTCCTTGGCAAAGCACATGTTCCTTAGGAGCTTGAAGGTCTACCTACCCCCTTAACAGATTCATTTGTGCCTTTGTGATCAGGGGTTCTTGACGCCGTTTCTGTGCCATCTTCAGGACCAGTTGCGCTGTGCATGGTGTGGGTTTTGGACTTGGCCATATCTTCACTGAAGCCTGTGGCTCTCAAAGCACCTAGGACAATAAGAGAAAAAAGCAAAACATTGTCTTTATCAAAGGCTTTTCATTTTTCAATACATTCTACCTGAAGTGGTAGGTTTTGTTCTTGTCTTGACAATTTTTCATTATTATCTGAGTTTTTTCTCTTTGAGAACGTGGAGATTTCTCCCTCACTTGATGGGTCCTTTGGACAGCTGGCTCATGCCTTTCCTCCTAGTGAGGGTCAGGGAGGTGATGTTCACTTTGATGATGTGAATTCTGGACAAATAATTCCAAAGGTAAAGGTGAATGTTCTTCAGTTAGGATTGGTGTAATCCTAATTCCTGACCTTGTATAACTGACCTTGAAGAGTGGCCAAAATTACAGAAATCCCCATTTGGGAGACAATTGCTTGGTTTATTTCGCATATATAGTGGTCAAAACATTGAGTTTTCTATCTTACATCCCCAAAAGGCAACTATGGCAATAAAACAGAAGCAACTAAACTGCTTTTTGCGGTCTTGGAAGGTTGAACTGACATCACAGAGGTTGTGTGGTAATAATATAAAGTTTGACTTGACCCAGTGTTTTCCCCCTGTGGTTGAAGAGTGTATACAAAGTTTACCAATTGTTGATCATTTAAACTTCAGGGCGGTGGAATAATTTATAGCAATTCACAAATAAAACATATTGTCACATATTAAGACATAAAACAATGATATTTATTCATGTTTTGCTGCTTTATATTATATTCCTACTCTTCAACATGTTGACTAAATAGTATAGTAAGAGGTCATCAACACAGGCATTAAATTTCTCTATCTAATTTCTCTCTAGTTTTTTATTAGAAAAAGAATGTGCCACTCTGTCCCCGAGCTGGCATAGAAAATGCATCCCTCACAGAAACTTAATGAGCATTAGAAAAGCTTGCTGTAAAAACTTCCCTAACTTGGGCAAATGTGGAATTAGGAGGGGGTGTGGGTTTATGCCAACTACACACTAATACTTTTGTTTGCCAAGTGCCTTCTGCCAGCAGGCTTGCCTAAATCAACAAGAACTAGTTATTGACACGTTTGTTGTTTTTATGTAAATATTGCTAAATACTTTAAAACAATCTAAAGCCTCAAGCTTGAATTTCCCTATGTGTCCAGGATTACCTGCAACTTAGAAATTGTTTTTATAGTGCCAAAATAAACTTTGGTTAAACTCTGTTATCATTAATCCCGATTTTAATCTTCTGTAGCTGCTATACATTAAGCATTAACTATTTGCCAGGTGCTTTGGATATTAATAATTTTAACAACAACAAAAGCTAATCTCTAGTACAGTTATTGAACTCTTACACGTACCACGTGCTTTACATTTAATTCTCTCACAAATCCTATGAGACTGATTGTTACTATTCCCACTTCACAGGCTTTGGTCTATCTGGCTTCAGGGCCCATATCCACCTCCAGTACTGTGTCCACCACTTCTTTTACATATTCCAAGCTAACTAGTTTTTTTATATAACTGTATAGCTGTGTGGTGGCCATATTTTCTACTTTTTGCTAAAAGTAAAGTGGCCATAATTCTTCTCTCATTCATTACTGTCTAAAACTGAGGATCAAAGGGCACAACAAAATCAATGAGGTAAACTCAATGGCTCCAATCTGCACCCCTTCGGTACTGTGTGGTATCAGGGTCACTTGACAAAATCCTACAGGTTTTGGCTTTTGGCTTTCTTCCCTAAATATATAATGGGGGCGGGGGGGGGGAGCAGGGGCAGTATAATTAATAAGGCTTGAAGAATCCATCCCAAAAATATTTAAAATAACTAATTTTGTGTGGCATTTACCTAGATCATCACCACTGTGTTTCTTTTTTTAAAATATGTCTTTATTGATTTCAGAGAGAGGAAAGGAGAGGGAGAGAGAGAGATAGAAACATCAATGATGAGAGAGTCATTGATCGAGCCCACAACCCGGGCATGTGCCCTGACCGGGAATCGAACCCTGATCACCTGGATCCCAGGTCGACGCCAACCGCTGAGCCACGCCCGGCCGGGCAACACTGTGTTTCTTTATAGACTCTCACCTGTTTGCTGTTGCTGCACATGAATCTGACTGTTGCTCCAGTGACCCCAGGGCTCTGATGTTGCCACCTGATGATGTGTCCTCACCCAAGCAAGAGAAAGATCTAGGCATCTAGGCCTTCTATGGTTTGCTGAAGCTTGGTTTTCTTCTCATTACAGAACTATTCACTTGCCTTGCTAAATACCCTAAAATAGCTTTTTCTGACCTGTGTACGGTGGGGGACTCCAATGCTGTAAGGAGAAACCCAAAAAGAATGTTGCAGGCTCAGGTAACTGGAGGGAATATCTCCAAGCTCTAACCCTCTCTTAGATTTTCATGATGTCATGAAGCTCTGGGAAGTCCTCCAGGAAAGAAAGAAACTGGTTCACAGTTCTTTAACCCAACATTCCCTAAAGTTATTTGATCATAGAAATTTCCCTTTCCCTCTCTCCCTCCCTCCCTTCCTTCCATCCTTCCTACTATTAATATTGGTGGAACACCTCTGGCATCCATGGAGAAGGGTTTCACAGCACCCCTTTTGGAAAATGCAGCCCGAAGACATGTAATAATAAGGAGGCCTGGCTGGGAGAGGCTCAGCCATTGACCGTCGAACTAAGATCCAGGAGGTTGAGGTTGGATTCCAGGTCAGGGCACATGCCCGGGTTTTGGGCTCCATCCTCAGTCAGGGGCATGCAGGAGGTGGCTGATCAATGACTCTTTCTCATTGTTGATGTTTCTATCTCTCTCTCCCTCTCCCTTCCTCTCTCTGAAATCAATAAAGATATATTTAATAATAATAATAATAATAATAATAATAATAATAATAAGTGTTTTTTCCATGAGTTTGTGAAAGTCTAGATCTGAAGAAATCAGAATTATCAGGTTGGCTTCCATTTATTTTTCATCCACACTTTTAACCTTATCTCAAGGTGAATATTTTATAATAATTACATTATCTGTGTTCCTCTAGTTTAAGATTCTCCAAATCTTTTTCCCATCTCAGAAGAAAGGTTTATAATTGTGCATTGCATTTTAGCAAGTATATGGCTGGGTGCAGACTACAGAATGCACTTTATAAAATTTATCCTATTAAAATTCATATAATTTATATAAAATTTATTCCAAATTTTGTGTGAGAAAAGAAATTTCTCATAGTGGTGGGAGATTTACTAATTGAAATATGTAATTTAATTAATGCATAACTTAATATAATCTATTTACTGAAAAATATGGTATCATATTTATATATAATTTATACATGAAGATAAATATTAAATTATATAAGAAGATTCAGTAAGTCAATGCTGCTGTGGCCTGAATGGGGAAGTGGGGGATCCTGAGAGGGAGCTACAGGAGATTAAGAAATACACAGAGACATATCAGACAGAGAAAGCTGGGGCCAGGTGGGACCCTGCCCTCGGATGGAGACAGTGACCCCAAGCAAGCTCAGCATCTTTATTATATACATCAAGGTAACAATTCTTCATGGCAACTATGAGTAACTGAAAGAGACAAAAACAATCCCTTGGCAAGCCTTCTCAGAACATACTGCTTTGCTGGGCCCAGAACATCTCGGGGGTTTTCTGTTGTAATAGCTGCACCCACTGTACACGGAAGCTGGCACCTGGCTGTGCGGCTGATCACATAGCCTAGCCTTTGGCAGGACGTGTCACACACAAGCATAGTTTTGCTCAAGCCAGCGTGTCAGCCCACACAGTGCCAGGGGAACCTGTATCCAGGCACGGCTCTGCCTCTGCCCGGGACAGGGTCCCTCAGGGTCTCCAGGGCACAGCCTTGCTCCTGCCCGAGTCCCGGCCACCTCCAGGTTCAGCCGCTCTCCACAAATGCTGACTGGGAGTGGAAAGTGTATTCCTGTTTTCCCAGTTTAGTCTTCATATTGTCAACTCTATCAGTCAGGATACAACCAGGAACCAGAAACCACTTAGATATTAAACAGACGATTAAGTTCCACAGATGATGGAAGAGCAAAAGAAGATAAACAGAAAAAGTGAAACAATCCAGAAATTAGCAACACCAAAAGCCTCTACCAGCCCTGTGCTACAGGAACACAGGGGACAGGGGACAAGACCAACCCAGAAGCCTGAGTGATCTGGGGACAGGGGTCAGAGCTAGGACTCATGACGGGGCTGCCAGGGGGAGCTGAACTGGAGACAGCCACTTCGCCCAAGGAAGAGAGGGAAGATGACAAGAAAATCCTGGCTCTTCTCCTGCTCTGAGTACCTCCCACTGGCTGAAGCCACCAGTTGGCAAGAGGTCCCTGGAAAAGTGGTTAGCAGCAGAAGGGTTGGAGATGGGAAACTAGGGACTTCAACTTCACCTTAAAACTAACCAGTGACCCTTCCCCAAAACACAGGGAAATACAGGGAAGAGTAAGAATTAGGAATAACCATATACATGATCTGAAGACTTTTTTCCTACCACATTTTAATCTGAACATCAAACTAGAATGCTAATGGTTATTCTGTTTTTGAAAAGAATTCAGCAACAATTTGAAGCAAATCAAGGGACCATGGTGGGTCATTATTTTCTTACTTCAGATCCACACAAGGGATCTTTCAATGGCCCAAATCTAGGGAAATGTAATTAAGACTTCATACTTGGATGCAGTCATGCAGATACAAGGGGACTTTTCTTTTTCTTTAAGGACAGGTAAGTCACACTTTGGTCCTAATATCTACTTTGGGAGGTATACAGTGGAATAGCCTGGAAAACAAACCCAAGTTGACGTTTTGCAAATTTTCCAGCTCGGTTTTCCCCACCATTTCCCTTGTTTCCTGTATCCCAGAGCATGTTTCTTTCTGTTCCATGAACAGAAGCTTGTTCTTTGTGCTTCCTGTTTCTTTGGCCTAGACTAATATTCTGCTCCCAGAGGTTTACATGGCTGAGCCTCTCTTGTCATTCTGGTCTCACTTTTAAATATATCTCCTTAGAGAGATCTTCCTTGACATTCAACTAAAAGTGTTCATCCTCTCAACCCTACCTCCTATAACGTCACTTAATTTTACAGTCTTAATAACATACATAACTACCCCAAATTATCTTTCTTCAGTGTCTACTTTCTCTTTCTGATATGTAAGAGTCCTTGTCAATACTGTTCATGCAACATTTCCTGTGCCTACAAGAGTGCCTGGCACAATAGTTTTGCTGGGTGCTATGTAGGCTAGTTATTGTTAATTAATGAAAAATATCAGATGTTTACTATGTGCCAGGGATGGTTGCAAACGCTCTTCAATCATTATGTCATTTAACCCCCATAAAATCTATAAGACAGGTACTGTGAAGATCCCACTTGTATAGTTAAGATTAGTCATTTTCTCCTCACTCTGCTCCAGCCACACTGGCCTTCTTGCTGCTTCCCTCAAATATACGAGACACATTCTTACCTCAGGGCCTTGGCACTTGCTGTTCTCACCGTCGAGAACACTCTTCCACCAGGTAGCTCCATAGCTCATGCCTTCTCCTCCCTCAGGTCTTTACTCAAATGTTACTTTCTCAGTGAGCCTTTCTCTGCCACCATATAAACTGTAATACCCCTCCCTGGACCCCCCACTCTCTATCCCTCTTTCCTGCTCTGTTTTTCTCCTTAGAAAATACGGAATATTTTCCTTATAATTATCTCTCCCTCCCTACTAGAGTGATAGCTTCACAAGGACCAGCATTTTGATGTGCTTTGTTCACTGCTGTGTCAGTGTGATTAAACAGATTGCTCTATGACAGGGAGCTAATAAACGGCAGAGCTGGGACTTCAGCTGGTGTAGCTGATGCCAAAGCCTATGCTCTCAATCTCTGCGTGGCTCTCATAGACTTAGTTAAAGGCTGGATCACTGGAGAGGTGGAAGAAACAAACGCCCATCCTATAGTCCATACCTTAAAATGATTTCTTTGCAAGTTAGATGTCAGCTTATTATATTCCTTGCATTGGACATGTTTCAGTTGCTTGGTTATAACTTTCCTGTCAAGAATGAGACCTTTCTTTGACTCACTATTATTAACAGAAAAAGATGTTTGAGGCCCTCCTGCAGTGCTGGATGGTTAGCCCAGGGAAATCAGTGAGCTTGGATTCCAGGGCCCGGGACCAATGCTGCTGTCCATGATCCTAGCACTGAGATGACCACCCTTTTCACTGTGGACAAGGACTGGAAGCATGATATCATCCTAGCAGCCAAAGTGAGGTAGGAAACTTTGTTGGCAGCTCATGGTTGCAGTGAATTCCTTTCTATAGTTTTCTGAAATTAACTAACTAGAGCATACAGAAAATTTAAAATATTAATCTCTTTAATGCATAGCATTATTAAGATGTATTTTCTGAAATTTTTAGTTTATTCTCAATTTTATGATAAATTCAATGAAGAAAGAAAAGCTATGAAAAATGGTTACCCCAAATGCATTAAATATAGCTTTCCTGGAACTGGAAATAAAGTAAACGCAACATACCAACAACATGGCAAGGTTTTCTCTTCTAGAAAGTGCTGTTTTTAAAAACCTTGAAGACTGGCTATCAAAAAAAATAAATCAGCCCTAGCCTGTTTGGCTCAGTGGTTAGAGCATTGACCTGAGGACTGAAGGGTCTCGGGTTCGATTCCAGCCAAGAACGTGTACCCTGGTTACAGGCTCGGTCCCTGGCCCCAGTCAGGGCACATGTAGGAGGCAGCGAATCAATGTGTTTCTCTCACATCAGTGTTTTTTCCTCTCTCTCTCCCTTCCATTCTCTCTAAAAAGCAATGGAAAAAATATCCTTGAGTGAGGATTATAAATAAATAAATAAATAAATAAATAAATAAATAAATAAGTAAACTTTAAGGATACATATGTGGGGGTTATCTAAAAAAAATCATGGGGTATTACAGTAATTTTTCTTCCAGGTTTTTTTCCTATTTTCCAGTCATTATGTAATAAGTTTGTTGCTTTTTTTTAATATTACTTCTTCAAATCAGAAAATTGATTAAAAAATATGTAACAGCTTTTACTTTAGTGAATTCAGGTAATAAGGTGAGGGGAGGCTATGTTAAAAATAGACTTTTTGCTTCATTGTTTAAATATTTGGAATCTTTAAATATACTGAAATTGCTTGTTGTTAAAACCACAAAGGCCCTATTTTTCTCACTTGTTTCTATTTTTATTATTTGCTGACAAACAATTCAGATTTTTCTTTTTTCAAAGACATTTGGGCAGTAATGGGCTAGGATATGTGTTCTATTCCTGGTTATCTTCTCTTAGAGTATTTGGTTAAATCTGGCAAAGGTGGACATTCAGTAATCACTGTGTTTTGTTTTTAATTCTTACCCAAGATTATGGTTTTTTAAAATTGATTTTGAGAGAGAGAGGGAGACATTAATCTGTTGCCTCACATACCTGCTCCAACCAGGGATCGAACCCAAAACCTAGTAATTGCCATGACCAGGAATTGAACCTGCCACCTTTTGGTGTCCTGGAGGATGCTCTGACCAACTGAGCCACACTGGCCAGGGCAGTAGTCACTGCTTTTAACAAAACACCATGCAAATTAAAAATCATTAGGATGTGAGCCTAGGAAATTAAGTCTTGACTTTCAGATGTCATACTCGAGTAAGAACGAAAAAGAATTTCCTTTTTTCCCTTGCAGAGCCTATTTATTTCTTTTGTGGATCAACCCAGTATGAACACAGCAACCCTGAAGGGCACGTGATGCAGATGTTAGAAGCAGATGACCTCCTACGTTGCTGACCTCCTGCTCTGCAGCTGCAGCTCGGAAAATGAGTTCCTCTGCACTTGGCATCCCACCTGGGGTTAAGCTGTGACTGACTGTGCAGAGGGAGGTTAGGTGGGTCAGGCTTACACCTTACTCCAGGGTATAAATATTGTGGGTGAAAAGGGGGTTCCATGGAAAAGAACTTCTATGGAAAGGGCGATCTGATCATAAATCCCTATCTGGGCAGGTCTGGTGGGTAATCACGCCCCCGGCATATAACTTCTTTAGTAAAAGGCTTATCTTTACCTTAAGGAAACTTTGTCCATTGTTTGGGCTCATCTAGGTTAACATACTTTGAAAGGCCCGCTTTCAGACCCCTCCTTCTAAAGCGAGACCACCCTGAGGAGAGTAAACCTTAACTGTCCTGTGACCTGATCCCAGCCTTGCTTTCTCCCACCTTCCTGTAATCTTTCTTACTTTCCCGCTGTAATCTCAGATGCATAAAAGAAGCTGCAAAACTGTTATTCTCTGGAGCAATTGAGATCTTGCTTCCTGGCATATGGCCTCAGTTTTGGCTCAAACTCAAAAAAATTCTCTAGAGGTTTGGACGTTTCTTATGTTGCCCATATGACTGAGTGTTTAAATTCTAGTTTAGTTCTCATAAGATATGTAAACCCTTTCCTTGGGATTACGGGGAGAAAAAAATCAGAAACTAGAACAAAGCAACCAGTAGAGGGTGTTTACAAAAATCATTATTTCATGCAGTGGCACAGATCAAATCACTTACCTTTTAGTACAATCAAGATAATACCAAGTGTCTTTCATTGTCAACACTGATAATTTACAACACACTAAACTGAAGCCAAAATTTTTATCTTAAAGATTCTTTGATTTACAGAATTTTCCTAATTTTAACCCAGCTCAAATGGCCCATTGTTCCTATAATTCCTAATCTGGAATCCCCCTGCGCTTTACTCAAAGGTCCTTCACACATGCTTTTGGTTCTCTCTTAGGGGATGTTTTGAATTTAGAGACTGATGATGACCTATGGTTTAAAAAGTCCCATATTGCTTATGTCTGAATCAGTCGTACATACACATTCCTAATTCAGCCCGCAGTTTTGTTTGCTCATTCCACAGGTTTTCCAGTTCCCCAGTGAGTAGGCAGGTTGTTAGAACCATTTGTAAAGGCCAACTCAGACGCTTTGTGTTAAAGGTATCATTTGAAACCGCAAACACTTCACCAGTGATAACCAGAAGCCTGACTTTCATCTTAACAATTAACAACCTGAGATAAGGACTTGTGTGCACAAGCAGTTTGCCAGCACATTTCCATGCGCTGACACATCCTGATCACCGTCTTAAATTACTCCTCCGTGAACAACAGAACAGGGCCAAGCAGTCTGACTTTTTTCTTAAGGAATCAATTTCTACTTTAATCTGAGGAATTTTTATTTACACTACTAAGAAAATTACAGACTGTGTAACAGCATGTTCTCATTAACCTTTCTGTGTTTTTTCTTTTGTACTGCTTATGTTCTTAAGTGAAATGAGAATCTAATAAATGCTAAAGGTGTTTGATAATAAGCATTATTTTTGAAGTTGAAAAACAGGGACATTTATTTATTTTCATTTCTCATTAAAAATGTTTCCTTGTGCCCAGCCAGTGTGGCTCAGCAGTTGAGCTTTGATCCATGAACCAGGAGATCAGAGTTCAATTCCCGGTCAGGGCACATGCCAGGTTCGATCCCCAGCGAAGGACATGCAGGAGGCAATCGATCAATGACTCTCTCATCATTAATGTTTCTGTCTCTCCCTCTCCCTTCCTCTCTCTGAAATCAATAAAAACATATAAGAAAATATTTCCGCGTGGGAGAGAGAATATTGTATGATTAAGAAAAAGGCTCTCATCATTCATTTCATCTTCCTAGGTGACCAGTATGGTATCCTACCTAGTTGATGCCCAATCAATGTTTATTGATTTAATAAATAAGACGACTCTAAAAAAAAGTCTAGTTTAAAGTAGTAATATTTCTATAACTATATGGAAATTTATAAATAGCTAGCCTATTTCATTCTTTTCTCCCACTTTCCAACATTAAACAGATGTTACTTGTTTTAAAATTCTTCAAGGACTTCTTTCATTATATCTAAGGAGACTTTAAAAGATTGTGAACATATATTGGTAAAAACAAATGCTTTCTGATGAACTCATTTTCTATAAGCTTAATAGATTAATCAAACCTTTGTATAATTTTCACTTAATGTGAAAATTAAATATGCTACACAGAAAGGGCTTAAAGCAAATTATTGTTTAGCATTGTTGGTTGAGCCCAAATTTAATCTTGAACTCATTGGAAATAATCTATTATAAGTATCTATTTGGCTCTATCTTGGATAAAAGCATAATAAATATCCCTCAATTCCTACTTTTAATCCCAAATGCAGTTGTTTGCATTTTATAGGCTTTTCTGGTTTTGTGTGAGGTACCGGCTAATCTAGATTTTAGTATTTTACCCACACCCTAAAGCACATCCATGCTTCTTTTCTTTGTCTTAATATGTTCCTGACCTGAGCTTCTCTCTGACTCTCAGTCATTGGAATTAACTTGCATTTTCAATCATTCAATAAATCTGAAGATGATGGCCCATTAAGCTGTATTCACTTATATCTGTGAGGGATTAAGATGGCATTCTGATTTCATGGTATTAATATGTACTGTTCTGAAAAGAATAATAGACTAGAAGCCCCTAGAGGATTATTTTCCTGAGTTTTTTGACCAGGAGTACTTCTATTATTCAAAATAAAAAATAAAAATTGAAAAACTTGAAACTGGCCATTTGTTTATCTAGAGCCCTAATGTTCCTGGGCTCTAAGAGGTATGAGAACCAAGCAGCTCAGTTTTTAAGAAAATATCTGAGAATAGATGGAGTAGATGCCATATTGGGTGGTAGTTAAGAACATGAAGCCTTGAGTCTACTGGCCTGGATTCATATGACCTTAAACAAGTATTTAACTTCTTTATATTTCATATTATTCAGATGTAAAGTGAAAGTGGGCTTTTCAATAGTACCTACTTCATAAGGCTATTGTAAGGATTAAATAAGATAATACCTTTTAAGTCTAGCATGTAGTAATCCCTCAATATATGTTAGCCATTATATTGTATTTCAATATGTTTTATTCCAATGTATCCTTCTACCTCTGCCTGGACCTGTGGGGAGCTCATGCAGAACCCCATGTTCACTGGGAGGGATCACACTGTGCTTTTAAATTCCAGCCACAGCACTCAATTCTGTGGATGTGCTAAAACACCTCCAAGTCTCCAAGCTTCTCCTGGTCCATTTCCACGTCCCTCAGGTAGACATAATATTTCCATTGTAGTTGCTCTAGAGAAAATAATATTGAGAACTCACCAGATTGTAAACATTCTGGCTTCTTTATTTATGGAAGGAAGTGCACGATCATGATATTCTTATCTGAAAAAGTAAAAGTAGCTGCTTTCCTCCAGAGGGAAAAACATTTTTGCCAAATGAAGTGAAAAATTTACCACTTGCTGTTCCTTCCCACAGCATCCGTAAATATGCTGAGGCCGTTCATTTGACCAGATGGTTTCTGAGACCCTGCTGAAACGAGAGATGCCCTCATTTTATATTTCCCTCAAATTCTACCACAAACCACACTTCTTGGGGGAGAAAAAGTCGCCATGTAAGCATGTTTACCTTCAAGTGACTAGGAAGTTGAAACTTGTCCACAAATGATGACTCACCAGTGTAGGTCTATAAAAGTAAAGGTGCTGGCCTGTGTGTGAAAGCAGCGGCCTCCAGCCCAGCCATTCAAGATGCACTCAGGTGTCCTGGCTGCCCTCCTCTTCTGGAGCTGGGCTTCTTGCTGGTCCCTGCCCCTTCCCAGCGATGAAGATGATGAGGATCGGTCCGAGGAAGACTTCCAGCTTGCAGAGGTAGAGTATCTTGCCAATCCCAATGGTGCGATTTATGTCATACATGCACTTCTCTTTTAAAAGCAGCTCATTTGGTCTCTTTTCTAGCGCTACCTCAGGTCGTATTACTATCCCCTGAATCCCGCTGGTATCCTGAAGAAGACTGCAGCAGGATCCATGGTCCACCGGCTCCGAGAAATGCAGTCCTTTTTTGGCTTAGAAGTGACTGGCAAACTTGATGATAACACCTTAGACATCATGAAAAAACCAAGATGTGGGGTTCCTGATGTGGGGGAATACAATGTTTTCCCTAGAACTCTCAAATGGTCCAAAATGAATTTAACCTACAGGTAAATCATAGGCTACCTTTCTTTAATTTTTGTTAGTTTTCTTAAAGTATTAACTGTCTAATTCTCGGCATAAGCTACAGATAATTGAACATGTCTGGTCCCATTTTTTTAGTTATTTAACTGGAAGTTGAATAAGTCCAGAAATAACTTTAATACTGTTGAGGAAGATGTCTCATAACATTAATTGCTGTTACATTAACCAGCATTATTTTTCATTGGAAATCTCAAAGTATTTCTTTTAGATATGAAACAAAATCAAAATCAAAATAAGTTTAATAAAATTTGCAAATGTAGTGCATCAGGCATATTTATTATAACAATGCTAAAAAGAGAGAGTTTCACTTTTTCTAGGAACTTTACAGAATGATTGCATTTATTTAAGCTATAGCAGTACAATTCTAAACTTTTAGCTTGCAATATAAGTTTTATTAAACATCTAAATACTTTACACTTAAAATGCTAAATGGTTGGATATTTGGAGATATTCAAAATTTCTCATTGCATTCTTCATATTTTAATCTTTGTATGATATCATAATTAATAAGTTCTTTAAAACAATGGACCTCTAGTGGAACTTTTAGAGAAGCCATTGCATTTTGAGTTGAAAAGCTGTATTCCAAGAAAATATATTCTAGAATAGCTTTCACCTTCTAAAAATTTAATTGAAACCTTTTCTGTTGATTAGAATTGTGAATTATACCCCCGATATGAGTCATTCTGAAGTAGAAAAGGCATTCAAAAAAGCCCTCAAAGTTTGGTCTGATGTGACACCCCTGAATTTTACCAGACTTCACAATGGCACAGCTGATATCATGATCTCTTTTGGAACGAAAGGTAATGATGTGGAATCACTTTCGAAATATTTGTATATTCTGCTCCTTAATAGGCTCTATTTTTAAATTTCTTTTCTAAGTCATTCATTACTTCTTACAGAATTCAACAAAAATTTACCAAGCTCCTGTGTTAGGCACTGCTGGGTATAATGAAATTCTTAACTCTTGCTTTTGTGTAGAGCATGGCGACTTCTACCCATTTGACGGACCCTCTGGCCTGCTGGCTCATGCTTTTCCTCCTGGGCCAAATTACGGAGGAGATGCCCATTTTGATGATGATGAAACTTGGACAAGTAGTTCCAAAGGTAATCTTTCTTATAAAGATATAATTCATGATTCCTAGGTTAGATTAGACAGTAAATCCATTGATAAGAAGTAAAAAGTGTGTGTATTATACGTGAAAGCATATGATATTTGGTATTTGATTATATTTTCCAAAAAAGTATAAAAGTTTATCTTATACTTACTAGTCTCCACAAGTTACATTTCTATAAACCAATGTGAAAGATTAAAATTGAACAAAATCCACTCAGTTTAGTGGCTTGAGGGATACTAGCTAATTTTGAAATAGGACCAAAATGTCTTTCTGTTGACCAAGGTGTTTTACTGTGGATTACCTTTAGGCTTGTTAAAGAAATACAATTTATTACAAATATATATCTAAAAGCTATTAGAGCTGGCTATATAGGTCATAGATGAATTGGATATGAGTTGAAATAGTTTTTTCCCCACTTGGTAGAAATATTAATGGCACAAGTCCAGTCAAATTTCTGTTCCCTGTTATATGAGTTACCTGTTTCAGACTTGTCTATATCACTGATTTTATAAATACCACTCTAACAAATCAAGATAGTGTCTTACTCCAAACAGCATGAAACAGACCAGATGAAAGTTGTATTTAAAAGAGAAAAATAGCCCAGCCAGCATGGCTCAGCGGTTGAGAGGGAGAGAGAGATAGAAACATTAATGAGAGTCATTGATCTACTGACTCTTGCACGCCCCTCATTGGGGATCGAGCCGGCAACCCGGGCATGTGCCCTGAGTGGGAGTTGAACCGTGATCTCCTGGATCATACATCAATGCTCAACTTCTGAGCTACGCCGGCTGGGTAATAAAGACATATTTAAAAACAAAAATAAAATAAAATAAAAGAGAAAAAATAAAACTGAGGGTTTAATAAATTCAGTCAGTAGTTGAATCTTCAAGACTCAAAAGAATTGGAAATGTTAATTTCACAAAAAAACAGATTGTTCCAACTAGGGCTTAACTTGGATCTGTATTGACTCTTAGCTGTGACAATTAGAGGTAGTCTTCACAGATAGCTAGTTTTTAATTTTCATTTAAATTAAAGGAATTATTTTTTCAAAGAGTAAAACTGGGCCTTGAATGATCATTGCCTCAGCTCCAATGCCTCCAATCTGTCTTTGGAAGGAAAGATGAGAATTTACATATTTATGTTCTGAATATTCCACAGGTAAGTGGTTTTAGGAAGAAAGAATAACATTTAGTATTTTTAAGATAGAGTCACAATAAACCTCAGTTTTAGGTTTCTGAATAAATTCTGGGTTTGAAATAATTAATTGAAATGAATGAAAATATCCACAAATAAATCATGATTAACTTTTCAGCTAAAAGCTGACACTTAGTAATGGTGTCCATTACTAAGTCATTTCAATGACAAATTACTTGTCACTCAAATTACGTGAACCTTGATTGCTCTTCTGGTCTGCACAATTTAGTGAGTTAATTATACATTTTTTTCTTCATGTGTAGGCTATGATAGCAAAAGGTAAAGTCAAATTGAAACCACTGGCTCCACTTTTCATGTGTTCGTTTCCTTTTAATCTTTTTCCAATTTAAAATACCAGTATTAGGAGGCTCAAAAACTGGTGGAAAGAATGACTTAGAGGAAATAATGTAAATACAGAATCACAGTAGTCTTTTTTTGCTGTTGTTAACCTTCACCTGAGAATATATTTCTTCCATTGATTTTTAGAGAAAGTGGGAGGGAGGGAGGGGGGAGAGAGAGACTGATGTGTGAGAGACATATAGATTGGTTGCCCCCCACTCGCCCTTCACCCCAGTGGGAGCCAGGGATCAAGCCTGCAACCTAAGTACATGCCCTTGACCTTGGAATCAACCTGAGACCCTTCGGTGCTTGAGCCAACCTCTGACTACTGAGCCACACTGGCCCGGGCAGAATCATAGCAATCTTTTAAAGTAGAGGGAAGTTGGCCAGTCATTTTCAAGATTTCTGTTTCTTTGAACTCTAGGGTCTACAGATATTCTGAAAAGGACAATTTGGTTGAAATTTGTTCCCAAGCAGATTCTCAGAGGCCCTATTTAGCGCGTCCTCCATACCTGGTCACCATCCTTTTGGATGCTGCCTCCTGTTTAGATCATGTTCTAGGCAGCATCCTATATACAGGGTGGGGAAAAGTAGGTTTACTGTTGTTCATGTAAAAAAATGTTACAATAATTAATAAATAATAATACAAGGATAAACTCTGTGTTTTGCATACTCGCAACAGTAAACCCACTTTTGCCTCCAGCCTGTTTGAAGCCCATGTGATTCCCATGACCCCTCATTTAAGGTCATCACTGTTCACTGTTCCTCGCCTGACCTGAGGAAACAGAGACCAAGTCAGGATTGCTAATGAATTCTTATCGATTACTAATTATTTGAGAGCAATCTGTTGATATTCTAATTATGTAGGCAACCTTAATGAGAGCACTAAATTATTTATAAAAATTAAACCAATTCTTGATTTTTCCTCCAAGCAGCTGAAGGTTAATTTTAAAAAGTGCGTAAAGCAGCAAAGAAAGGAAAACCATGATACACAAAATAGACGAGGGAAATAACAGCCCTTCCATGAGCTGGTCATTGGAGGACCCGGCTTTCTCACTGCTTCTATATTTTCTTACAGGCTACAACTTGTTTCTTGTTGCCGCCCATGAGTTTGGCCACTCCTTAGGTCTGGACCACTCCAAGGACCCGGGAGCGCTCATGTTTCCCATCTACACCTACACTGGCAAAAGCCACTTCATGCTTCCTGATGACGATGTACAAGGGATCCAGTATCTCTATGGTAACTCTTAACTTATCAGCTTGAAAGCAAAATAGATTTACACATTTATTTTCTAAATTATTAGTGAATTTACCATTACCACTTTTGCTGTGTGGTTTTGTTATTAAACCGAGGGAAACATGCCCATTATATGTTCCAAATCAAACTGCCTGCTCAAGTAGAAAATATTCCATTCTCCAGAGTTTTTATAGAATATAACTCTTTATATTTGGACTTTATACATTGCAAGGTACATTTGATACCCTTAAGACACCTCTGACATAAGAAAGGAAAATAGTTATTCCCCAATTAACCAACGAAGACACTAAGCCCAAAGAGTTGATAATTTTTTTAATCCTTACCCAAGGATATGTTTATTAATTTTAGAGAGAGGGAAAGGTAGAGAGAGAGAGAGAGAAACATCGATCAATTGCCTCCTTTACACACCTTGACCAGGGTTCGAACCCACAACATTTCTGTGCCCAGGATGACACTCCAACCAAGCCACACCAGCCAGGACTAAGCCCTGTAGAGTTATTAAGTAGTATCCCTACAGCTGGGGGTGAAAGTGAGATTTAATCAGCTTTTATAAATTCTGGGCGTTCTTTCAACCACTCTGGTTGCCACAGCAGAAACCATTCAAGTAGCCTGTAGTTGTTTTTAATCAACATCTACATTGACCATTGTAAGAACTGCTTCCTTTTTTCCTTCCATTTTTTCAATAATATTTATAAAGTAATTAAACCTAAACCCAAACAAACAAAATTACCTGCCAAAAATAGAGTTAAAGCCATAGTGCACAGTCATCAGTGTAAACACTCCTAGAACACAGCTCAGAAAACTTGCTCATGCCACCCAACCCGTTATTTCCCCTCTGGATTTAAATCTACTAGAGCAGCTAGTGTAGGTGTGAGCAAGTATTTTGTAATTCTTATTATTTCTACAATACTATGACCAAGGGACTTGATGATACAACGCACAGGAACTAGGTAGAGAAAAAGCAGTTTAGAATGGTTATTGTGCACTGCACCCCTTTTGCACTCATGTGAGCTGGAAAATTTATAAACATGTGGCAAGTCCTATTCGTGTTGCTGAAGGCCTGGCTTTTCACCGAGAGGCAGCTGCCCTGCAGGAAACTAGTGAAGCAACATTAGATGATGTTGACAGCTGGGAAAATAGGCAAGAGAAAGAGCCAAGATAAGGGCTCCCAGGGTGATGGGCCACCAGAAATGGCTTTAAGAAGAATGTGTTTCTTAAGAGCAGGCCGTCAATAGGTTGTGCAAAGCATGGGTAAAATTTCCTCAAAGCTCCCTCCCCTCCTTTCTATCATCATCCTCAAGAAAACTAAATTTGTGCTTCAAGTGAATCTCAAGGGGTGTTGAAGGATGAGAGCAGAAGGAGAAGCCCCACCTGCAAGACCTGGGTAACCCTGGAGGGAGAAGGAAGATTACATGGCATTGGACCACTGTGCAGGAGCAGCAGGGTTTACTGCCCTCCCTGGAGGGAGCCCTCTCCTGCTCTCCATGAGCAGGGCCGGGTCATCAGTAAGGCCACCCCCAGTAACTTCTTTCATTTATTTTATGATGGCAGGTCCAGGAGATGAGGACCCCAACCCTCAACACCCCAAAACACCAGACAAGTGTGATCCCGCCTTATCCCTTGATGCCATTACCAGCCTCCGAGGAGAAACGATCATCTTTAAAGACAGGTATTCTGGACATGATTTTATAAAATCTGCATGTAACTAACATTTGTGAAGCTGTGTCTGCAAATTGTCAAAACATCCAGTCAAACTTCCAATGGTGAAGTTAACAGTGAAAACAATAGAACCTTGGGCAGTTTACTTTCATATTTCAGATGAAATAAATGACTCATGGATAAACATTTTACTTTTCAATGAATAACCTTGGTATTGTGCAGAATTTTTTATATCTTTGGTATAGTCTTTTTAATAAAGATAATCAAGTAAATATACAAATCTAATTTATTTATTTAAAAACACAAATACTGAAATTACTTACCACATTGGTAAATAGTTCCTCGTAATGTCCACATGACTTCCTTTTGGTGTGAAAGCCTTTGCATCAGGTATACATGTTGGAATATGAGAGAGAGAGGGAGTGCTTTACAAACTAAACCTGTAGGTAATGAAAAAGAAATGTTCACTTTAACTTTGATATGCTTATAAATGTTTATTTGTTCATTCACTCATTCATCAATTAATTGTTCCTTCATTTGTGATCCATCAGCATTTCTACCTCCTCTGTTATAGCTCTAGTGATACTGTGCTATACTCCAGGTATTTCTCATTCAGCCATGAGACCTTGGCCAGCACAGTTTATGTAGCACATGTTTTCTTTCCAGAGCCCTACGCAGTGCCTGGTTTATTTGCTTTCCACTTGCAAGATATGCAACATTGAGCAAAGCAAGGTCCCAACCCACAAAGGACTTACAGCCTTCACAAAGGCCCTGTGAGACAAAATTGTAATACTTCAGGCTAGAGTTAGGGTAGCGACAGCTTGCTTAACTGGCACTTAGAGGGAATGGAAACCCTTTTCCCTTCACAGGTGACAGAGAATGGTTGTGTCTAACTCATCTGCACTGATGTAGAGACAGGTGGCCAGCAGGATAGAAATATCGCACTTACAAAGTGACAGAAAACTGTATTTTTATCTTTGTGTTAGATTCTTCTGGCGCCTGCATCCTCAGCAGGTTGACGCAGAGCTGTTTTTAACTAAGTCCTTTTGGCCAGAACTTCCCAACCGTATCGATGCTGCATATGAGCATCCTTCCCATGACCTCATCTTCATCTTTAGAGGTAAGCAAGCCTTCCACTGGCGGGGCCTCCCGCACGTCCAGGGTAGGCAGTGACAGCCTTAAAGCTCCCAGACTTACTCAAATGATCACTCCTGAAAATATACCTAAATTAAGACCCAAGTATAACAAAATGGAGAACAGAAAGCACCTGAGACCTTTCTATAAAGTATCCTCAGATTGGACAAGTGAAAAGTCTACATTATTATGATAAGTATATAAGGGTATATACATGCATATACATATAGACACACACATATATACATATATATACACATATGGGAACTATAATAAGTATATATGATAAATACTTTTTGTTTCACAGCAATCATGTCAGTTTTTTTCTATTTCCTTTTAAAAATTATTCACTGAGCAAGCATAATAACAATGTATGTTTCAAAAAAATTGAAAAAAATGTTATCCAACATTCCCCCTCCTGAAGTCTACTTATCATATTTCACTTCATCGCTTTCTTTTCTAGTCCTTCACTATATGTAATACATATTTTAAGTATTTATATTCATAGTATATGTGTATTTAATGTTCTACTTGTTCCCTTGACATAAAATCATAAAAAATTCTCCAAATTGTCACTCCACCTTCATGATCATAATTTACAATGCTTACGTAGCATTCTACTGACATTGTTTCTATTGTCTGACTATTATATTTAATGCTATAAAGAAGTTATTTTTTAGAGGCGGAAATAACTTATCTTCTACAAAAAATTGACTTTTCAGTCTTATTTACTGTTCCTACTGTGCTTCTTATATGTTCAGAAATCTTAGTGTTTCTCACCCAGCTTTAAACTTAATATTCAGAGGTAATAAATTGCCAAATTAATTATTATATTTGGTTGGCTATACTCATAATTAGGAAATTAAGATCTTAAATCTTATTTTTGTGTAAAGAATGCTCATATTTCTAGGTTTCATAGACATGGCAACCACCGACACTGGCTAATTTATTTCTAAATAATTGATTATTGACCACAAATACTAACTTATTTCTAAATGCATAAGATGAGTCTTTCTTTGTTAAAGTAAATGTCTATATATGTGAATCCTAACAGATTCCCTTGGATAATAGGACCATTCTTTCACTTATTCTAGGCAGAAAATTTTGGGCTCTCAACGGCTATGATATTCTGGAAGGTTATCCCAAAAAAATATCCGATCTAGGATTTCCAAAAGAGGTTAAAAAGATAAGCGCAGCTGTCCACTTCGAGGACACAGGGAAGACTCTCTTCTTCTCAGGAAACCAGGTCTGGAGGTGAGACAGCCGTATTTTCCGTATTTCCTGGCCAGGGATCTTGTGTCCTAGAGGCAAAGTGAGCCTTGACCATCTCACCACTTCAAATGATTACCCCACGCATGTTAAACCAGTCCTATGAGTTTCTGTTCTGTGTCAGCTCCTGCAGGCAGCCTCTCCGACGGAGATGTTTAAAGTTTCAAGTCCTCTTGAAAATACACATATATTCATATAATTCTCGCCTTATCCGAGCCAATCTTTTCTTTCTTAACCATTTGTTGTAGCTCAACTATGCTAAAGCCATCTCTTCTACACACAGTGGGAGATCAATAGAAAATTATTCAAGGCATTAACATATGTTGATTTCCTCTAAGAACACTTTTCTAATAGCTTACTTTTACAATAGATATGCAATTTGTGAAATGGAAATGAGCTAGTAACTTGTCTTTACAAAGATGGCCTCTAGGCAAGTCAAAAAATACTCACCGAACATCCACGATACACTCAGGATTGTAATTCCTTATTTTAAAAATCTACCGGATGTTTTAAACAAACTTAAAATTTTAAAACTTGTCAGTTTTGAAAGATACCATTGTATCCATTGTATCAATTCTAAGGTAATTTCTAAGAAATACAACCTACTTAAGAGGTTTTTTCCCCCCTTATTAAATAGTTATGATGATACCAACCATGTGATGGAGAAAGACTACCCCAGGCTGATAGAAGAGCGCTTCCCAGGGATTGGCGACAACGTAGACGCTGCCTATGAGAAAAATGGTAACTGATCCCGTCACACTGGCCCTAATGGAGGGCCCTGGGCCCGCAAAGTCACTGCTCTTAGAAAGGGTTTTTATACAGGACTTAGATGTGCTAATAACTGTGTGGCAGTTAAGGAATTAGTCATTCCTGTGTGATTGCTTCCACAGATAGCAAACAAAAAATAATATGCTTACAGTAAATGAGAATTTTCCTTAATGATTGCTAATCCTGTGAATAAAAGATGCCAAACCTTAAACACTACCTTAAACCATGCTTAAGGAAGCCAAGATGCAAGGAGTATTGCCATAATTCAAATCAGGGGTAGAGAGGGGAGTGATTTATATATGAAGATCAATGGCTATCATAACTATATAATGATTTTTACTTTAATTATGAAAAGGGATATTATCCCTAACTTAAAACAAGTAACTAATACCAACACTTCAGACATCAAAATGAGAACTCATGACAAGACAACAACTAATTTGAGGTGATAATTTAGAAGAGCTGGGAACCCTTAGACTCCCCACTCTTAAACTATATACAATATAATAAAGCATTAGTAAGGTTTATAAAGACAAATAAGGTAAATGTTGGTATAGATTTAAAAATGGATCTAACAGAATGGACTTTTAATGGTAGGTGGAGTAAGCCCAGTTTTCAAACTGAATTTTTTTTGGTATTTTTCTTATAGGTTATATCTATTTTTTCAACGGGCCCATACAGTTTGAATACAGCATCTGGACTGACCGTATTGTTCGAGTCATGACAGCAAATTCCCTATTGTGGTGTTAAGTGTCTTTTAAATATTGTTATTTAAATCCTGAAGAACATTTGGGATAATACTTTCAAGGCTGTGGGAGGGAGGGTTGGGGAGAGGGGAAGATATCAGGGAAAGCTTCGTTCTGTGAACAAGCTTCAGTAAGTTATCTTTGACTATGTAATATCTATATGGCTGTGCGTGGCTGGAACCACACTGTATTTTAAAGTGATGAATTTCTGTTTCTCTAAGGATCACCTGATTCTCATGTGCTATCTAGAAGCAATGACTGACAGTATTTCGCACGTCAAAAATGGAACATATGGTCTGTCAGAGAGAGTTAGCATAATTTTTAATATATTTATAAGGAAATTTTGCAAAGGCATAAAAGTAAATCACATTTATATAATTAATAAGTCATCTTTGTGAAAAAGTATTAAATAGTATAAAAATAGAATTTGGGGGGGTCATATGGTAGCCACAGGAGAACAAAGACAAACCAAAGGGAAGTGTCTGTCTGTAATAAATGTAATGTAAACCACTTTACAAAAAAATGATATGGATTTTGCATTGAAAATATTTGGAGGTACATGTACCTCTTCATACAGACGCTAAAGACATATCAAGGTCAGTAAAGATAGGAGACAGAGACTAATGGTGAAAACAGTAGATGTGGCCTTTGGATTCTGTTTAATTTTTACTTTTGACAATGACTCAACACTTCCTCTCAAAGAAGACAAATATTTGTTGCATATTTGTAGAAGATAAAGAGGAACAATCTCTCTGTATTCAAATATTTCAGGTCTTTCAAATTATATCAGAGTAAAGTATCAAAATTGTTATCAAAATGGTCTAAGACCACAGCATCACTTTCTCATAAATTATCTGATTAAGACTAAAAGTAGCATTTTTACGCATTTTCATCAAGATAATTGTTTTAATTGTCCAGTTTACCTTGGGTATACAGACCATTTTATTTACAGGTAGAGACAAATTACACCTTATGTATTAGAAGGATATATGTTAAAACAGAGACATCCACGATAAAGAAAGTTCAAGTAGATTGTGGTCATCCTGAGGATATGCAACAGTGTATTTTTCTCTCCTTTTTAAGTAAAAATCCCTCAGTACTTTTTACAGTGCCTGGCACTTGCCATTTATTGAATATATGAATGGCCACCCAGGGAACAACCATTGTGCTGAGAGATCTTGTTTATAAAAACTCAGGCAAAGAAAAGAAAGTGTGTTATATTTGCAAAATGTATTGGGAAGTGTTTATATTGTTTATAATAAAAATGATATTTTCAAGAGATGGTGTTATATGGTATATTTTGTCTTGTGGTATATTTTATGTTTCCCTCGTAAAAAATATCTATTTAAATTATTCCTTTTTCTTGCCAATGTTTCTTGGTCAATATAGCTCACTCACTGCTTTAGTTTTATTTTGTTTTGTTTGTTCGCTTATTTGCTGGTAAGATCTTGAGGGATACCCTTCAATATTCCCTTCCAGAAGATTTATATCACACAATATCACATTGAAGGTTACAAGTAGTCTTGTGGCAAAGAAGCTGTTTAACTTTGTTGAAAAAGGGTTTTCAAACATATCTGAACATGGAACCTCACTTACTTTCTTTTATTCTTTATCATTGGCTTGCGTGGTCTCTCTCTTTTTTTCTCTCTCTCTTGGATGGATAGAGATGACGCTAGATGATAGATGATAGATAGATGATAGATGATAGATAGATAGATAGATGATCTATAGGTGATTGATAGGTAGGTAAGGGTATATAGTCAGGATTATTTCCTGACTCCCATCTCTGCTTCAGTTTCAATTTCAAATTTCAGTCTAGTTGGTGTTACCTGACTCCATATTCTTCCACTGCAGCCAGAACACTGAATTCAAATTCTTAACAAAAGCTTATTTTGTAGCTTACCAATGGGGGTGGGGTAAGCTCCAAAGAGATCATTATGAGTTGAGCAGTTGGTTCTCATAGAATCTGCTATAAAATATGTTATAGTTAAAATACTGTTAGCTCCTTCATGAAAGATGTGAGGAAACCAAATGAATGTTTTATGAGAATACTATGTCCACAAATGTTGGAGTATGTTTTCTGGAGCTAACATCCTGGGCAAATGCACTGCACATTAGTTGAATTGCAGCCAGTAATAGCCTCTTTCTCAAATAAAGAGGGGGAAAGTTTAAAAAAAACCCTGAAAGTGAACCACTAGTCCAAGTGTTTTTGAAATAGGAACAATTGACAAGATTCTATGCTGCTATAACAAATTTTGACCTTGAAATTATTCTGAGGGGACTTTCATGTTAGATCAAAAACAATGCCCCAGCCCGGCTGGTGTGGTTCAGTGGTTGAGCACTGACCTATGACCCAGGCGATCGGGGTTCGATTCCCAGTCAGGGCACATGCCCGGGGTGCAGGCTTGATCCGCAGCAGGGGACGCGCAGGAGGCAGCCGATCAATGACTCTCATCATTGATATCTCTCTCTCTCACACTCCCTTCCTCTCTCTGAAATTAATAAAAATATATTTAAAAAACAAAAACAAAAAACAATGCCCTGGATCACCACATCCTCATGTCAGAATAAAAGTGCCAAAACATATATAGCAGACCTCATAAAAAGATAGCCACTGTAACTAGGCCCCAAATTTAAGTCCCAGTCCCAGAAAATGCCTGGATTTAAGGCACATCCCAAGGCTGTGAGATTCACAGTAGCTCCACCAGGTGGCACCAGCAATACTCTTTTGAAAATGAAATGTTCCGATAATTAGAGTAACTCACAAAACCAGGGCTCTGTTCTTTAACGCAGGCGTGAGGAACTTGACCGAATCGCTGCTGGTTTAAAGCTAAGAGACTCAAAACCAGCTCGCTGCAGGTTTCTCAGGCACATGTCCTATGCTTTTCTCTTGCACTGCAGTGCTTCCTTCCTGGAAGAGGGAGACAGGATGGTGTGTCATTGCAGGCCACCAAGACTGTCGCAGCCCCTTGGAGCTGGGCTGTGAGTCATCACAGGCCTCTGGGTGACAAACTTCGACTTAAACCGCAAAAAAACCACAACGTACACAGAGGAACAGAACTGTCCTAGAAAGAGAAGCCCCAGTTTGGCCAGCAGCAAGGGGGAAGAAACCTCCAAGTTACCAGGCCTGTGACATGGGGCCAATGTCAGGTTTAGAGGAAGAGACTGCTTAATGTTTCCAAAGTTTCTGTCTCACATGGTTGAGTTTTTCTAACGTTTTTGGACTTTTATACCCGATGTTCTAGGGTGTGTGAAATGCTGATTTAGAAGTTCTTGGCTTTGTTCTACCTCACTGCTCATTAGACACAAAAATTGGACCCCAGCTACTAACGACCTCTGGAAAATCAAAGATGTGCTGGGTTTACACCAACAGCATGGCCATTTTTGTAAGAGTTTGTCATGATGTCTTATTTGACCTAAATGATAAAAATTATGCCCTAAAATTAGATGCTGTGAGAAGAAAAATTTATCTTCCATATGTAGGGTGTCCCCAAAAATATACATACTTTGAATGATTATTAAATCTAATGGATTAAATCTGAAAAGAAAGAAACATCAATTGAGCTATCAGAAAAAACTGTGTATATATTTTTGGGGGGACACCCTGTACTTAAAATTTATCACCCACTGTAGAAGTAATCCTTCAATAATGTCAGCACATGCCAACTGAGCAAGGAACGATTATAAGTCCTCGCTATCCGATGAATCTGCAAGACTCTTAAATCTTGGTTGGAATGGAATTGTACTCACATTATTCAAAACCCACCGGTTATATTCTTACCATTCTTTACAAGTAAAGATAGTGCTGTTTCCATTGTCATAGCTTTATGCTGGATCAAAGGACAGCATCCAGGCATCCTTAGCGATGTCCCCATCTGCTGTGCCAAAAAGATTTAAAATTAGTAACTCAAAATGCGTTTGGATTTATTTCTTCTTTTTTAAAATATTTACCTACACCAGTAACTTTCCTTTTCTTGACAACCTTCCCTTTCGTTTAATAGACTGGCCACTAAAAGCTAGCACAGTGCAGGTCACAAGCAAAACAGCTGAGGCGAGCCTTGCAGGTCTACCTGAAAAGGCGTGTTGCCCCCTGGGGTCTAAGGCACGGCCTTTCTGGGCTGGTTACTCTGACCAGCTTGTGCCTCGGCTTAGTGAGTGCCCAGCGGCTGTGACTTTGCCTCCAGAGCAACTCAAGGAAAAAGGGGCTCTGTGAGCTCTAAGTAGCTCTGAGCACACGGGGTACAGTGTGTATGCTTATGTTGGCTCGGCTCCTGGCAGACAGTGGTTTGGACTACTGTGAGCTGAGCAGAGTCCTGAAACACAGCCCCAGCTATGCCTCCAGCCGGGCCCACTTTTCCAAACCCGCTTTATCAGGATTTCTCCCTTCATAAATAGATACTCCTACATAGTTGTGTTACTAATTTCATAGGAAATATCTACACTAATTTATGGTTTGAATAATAGTGAGATAAAATAAAGTCCAAGAAGGCAAGGTAATGAGGAAGCTACCTAATAGGCAATATTTTGCCGCAGTGGTAATGGAAGCAGATCTCTTTGGCAACAAAATCTCCCAGGAATTATGTGGGATTAACTGGCATATGTGTTCAGAACTCAGAGATATTTTACTGGAATTGCCATAAATACTCTGCACATGTAATATGCCTCTGATTGATATTTTCATTTAAGTCCTAAACATTTCCTGAAATCTTTCAACGTGGCCACTTTGGGAGAGAAGATATGACAATATTGTATGTCTTGTGTTTACTTAGGATGAAAATAATTAGAGGAACCAATTAGATCATCTGATTGAATTTTCATTTTATAAATAAGAAATTGAGGCTGAGAGAGAGGAACTGATCTCTCTAAGACTATACAGTAATGTTGAAGACTGGACCATAAAAATCATCCCACTTTTCTCCTTCTAGCTTATTAATTCCCCTACTCCCTTTCCAGGCCAAGACACTGTGTTTCTACACATTCAATATTTATCAGGGATCGCGAAATACACATAATTTTACCATAAGGATTCCACTTCTCTGATGGTATAAGGAAAGTAGAGTTCAAGTGTCTATATTATCTTGGGTAGTTGTGAGGCACCACCATGTTCTCAGCCTTTGCTGGCCATCTTCTCCCCATAGCTGAGGTTGACCTTGACTGACCTTAGGAGAGACAGAGGGAGCTCCAGCTCAAGTGTCTGGGACTCAGTGAAAAATTTCTTTGCCAGGACACTCTGGCTTTGCATCGTGTTTGAACAACTCAGTTTCTGTGTTTTTCTCGAATTGAGTTTCTACCTTGCAACAAATTATATCCCTCCTTTATCCCCTATGCCAGCGTCCCTGATTTTCAATACTCTGTGCCCAGAGTGTACTGCTTTCTTTTTGGCAGACCTCAAGGGCTCAAATTCTGGCCCTTGCCTCAGCCCAGAGGCTGGGTCCACTGTTTATTGTGAGTTGCTGGCCTCTTCCTTCCGTGAAGACATAAATATTGAGACAAACACATACAAACTGTCTCAATTTGTTTTGTTCATCCCAAACATCTTCTACTCCCCCCCCCCCCAGCCATCAAGAGGCTTCTTCAGAAAGAAAATAACTGCCAACTACAATGACCTGCATCTCCACAGCCCTCGAGAACCCGCCCTATAGCCTCACTTTGAACATTACCAGCACAAAAAGCCAAGCACAGCCTTTGCTCCTTCCAGCTCTCTCATTGTTATCTCCTACAACTATGCATGCTCCTTGACCTCCTCAAGACCACCTTTACCCAGAGCCCAGGGCTCTCCCTGACAATTGTGAGGCTCCTCTTCCCAGCAGGCTCTTCTCTTCCTGCCCTGCCTTTGTTCAGCATAGCAGGGGACCTCACATCCATATGCATGAACACCCCAGACTGTAGATCCATCCACACCCAGTGTATCCAGTAGTCCCTTGGCCACCATTAGGAGTATGCACATCACTGAGGGGTTCATCCTTGGTAGAACAGATTGGCAGAAGAGGCCCTTTCAGGCCTTGGCAGTGGCAAATTCAGGAGACCCATGGTCTAGAGCAGCCTTGTGTAATAGAAATATGACATGTCACATATATATTTTAAAATATTTTAAATTAAAAATATTTACATAAATAAGCAAAAAGAAACAAGCAACATGGACTTTAATAATATATTTTATTAACTCAATATAGTCAACATATTATTACAATTGCAATTACATTTTAAAAAATAATTAATGAGATACTTTATATCCTGTTTCCCATATGAAGTCTTGGAAATCCAGTGTGTATTTTATGCTTACGGCACATCTCAAGGCTCATTAGCCGTGTTGCCAGTGCTCAGCAGCACCTGTGGCTGGTGGCTACCAAAGGGAGCAGGAAGGGAGCAGCCACAGGGAGCAGATGGGCACATCCCCAGCACCTTGGAAGACTGCAGTCTGAGGAGAGCGAAGCGGGCTCTTGAAAGTGTAGTACTGTGGGATCCCTTCAGTTTTCTCAATCTATTAGTCTCCTTTTGTCTTCACTTCATTCCAAGTCTAACCCAGACCTCCTTTGTCCCAGGACTCCTTTGTCTTTTAATACCCCACCCACCAAACCTTTTCTCTTTCCTTTCAAGACGTAGAATGTGGAGGGGCTGTTGAAGGAAACCACGCTGCTGTCTGAATGTGCAGTCTCCACCCTCCGGAGGGTTAGCTGGATGATGGGATGCTACTCTAGGAGGCTGGAGGAAAGAGATCAGGCCGATATTATAATATGAGCAAGTAACCTAACCATCTATAAAACATTGTGCCTTAAGGCAGGACTTAACCTGCTCCTGGGACACTGGTGTGAAACCCTCAAAGAGACTCCTCAATCTCTGTCTCAGGTATAAACCACATTTCTAAAATGTGGTTGGTAATAATAGTAATGGATCTTTACACTGACCTATGTGCCAGAGCTGTTTAATTGCTTTACATATATTAATTTGTTGGTAGCTAAAATGGGGCTGTTACTGGTGATTGGACCTTACTTGGTTCAGCAACCTCTGTACTTGAGTTCTGACTAAAAAAGAATTCAGAGCCAAGACTCAAACAAGAGAAAGTTTATTTAGAAAAGTTGCAGAGATAGAAGAAGTGAACTGTAGTAAGAATGGGCTCAGGAAACAAGTTATTGAGGTGCAGGAAGGGCCCTTGGAGCTTCAGAGAGAGGAAGGTAAAGGTAAGGAGCCTGGGAGGGGGAAGAAGAGAGGGAAGGGAAAGGTGGGGCCATGCTCCTTGGAGGCTGAGCCCCTGGGTCCTCCATCCTAAGGGCTTTTAAGGGCAGGGATTTAAGGGGCAGACCCAGAGGATGATCTTAATAGAATATTCACCAGCTTTCCAGGTGTGTCTCCTCAGGGTCCTGGTCTCCACTGACTGGTCAGTACCAGGGCGGTGAGTCATTAGTCATCCCAGCTAGTCCTGAGGTCAGCCATGGCATTGCTTGTTTGGTTTTGCTGCTTTTCTGGGCCTGGAGCTAAAACACGACTGAGGCCTAGATGTCATCCCTAGGGGTTAATGCTTAAGGGAGTGGTGTGCAAGGCCCCCCTCTAAGGGGGTCTATCACATGACCAGCAACATGTCAGGGGAGGAAAGTTCAGGGTAGGGTCTGACGTGCATGACCTGAAATATGCAAAGGGAGGAAAGGTTACCCTGGGGGCAAGGTCCTTGTTTTTCCAGTTTTGCCCATTGCTAAGAAATCTGGACTTTCCACCCTGTTAACCTTCTGCACCTGACCCATTGTCCTTGCTCTGCTCATGTCTATCTAACTGCTTATGACAAATTTATTTATTGTCACAAAAGCTCTATTTTTGTTCTTATTTTATGAATGGCCAACCAAGCACAGAGAGGGTAAGAGAAGTGTCTTAAGTCACACAGCTGGTATGTGGAATAACTTGTTACCTAGGATTGGAACCCAGGTATTTTATCTCTGGAGCTATGCTCTAAATTAAAATAATGCATGTAGAGCACTTAGGAGTCTCCTGGGCACATTGTAAGTGCTCAGTAAATGACAGTTGCTACTTGAACAGCGCTGAAGATGGTGTCAGGGTTGGATCAGGGTGGTGGAGGTGTGGAGTGATGGGTCTAATTAAATCAGAGACATGAAGTATGTCCACAAACCAGTGGCTGGAGTCATTCTTGCAGATTTACTGCAGTAATCCTCACCACTTCCTCTGTTCACGCAGTCTTCTTCTCTTCAGTTAGGTCAAATGACTGTGCTTCCTGAGAATATGGAATTCTTTTTTAATGATTCCAAGAAAAAGCTTTCTGGAATTAAAAACAAAAACAGCAATCATCCTCTTCTTTAGCTAATAAGTCCTGCCTCTCTTTGTTTGGTTCTGGGCCAACTGAGGGTTCTTCCTACAAGAGTGTGGCATCAAAAGGAATTTGTGCCCCTTGTAAAGACTACCTGGTAATCTATTTTACTATCCATACTAATAGTGGACATTAGCATGGGAATACAGTAGTTTAGCCAAAAGGAACAAGCACTTCATAAAGGATTTATTATCTGTTCATGGGATACATTTTAAAACTTATTGGAAGAAATTGTTTTTCTTTGGTAGATGTCTTGTTTAAGCTAGTTTTAAAATTCCCAAGTATACACAAAGCCTAGGGGAAAGGCCTAGTGGCATCTAAGGTAAAGGCTAGATGGGGGTAACAAGGCACTGCGCTCTGGGGTATGGCCCATCTAGCACTAAAATCTGCTTGATCCTCAGGATGAGCAAGAACAGAAAGTGTTGACGTGCAGCTCTTTTCTGAACTTATTTCTTTACATACTTACACAACTTAACCATGCCACATGACCCAGTCGGCTAAAGCACAGGGTAGTCATTTTTTTTCAGTCATGAGCCTGACTTTAATTCTGCATCACTAATTGAATCAACTCCGAGCATTCATAGTGTAGCTGAAAACAAAATCCTCTAATCCTAAACCCATTGTTTAAAAACCCTGCGGAGCGGATGTAGTCATTCCATAGACAGCTCATTGACGTGGCCACACCCTTAGGTGTCAACCCTTATATACAGCATTATAAGTGTGTCTCATGTTACCTAGAGGACACCTGATCTATCTCTTTGCCCATCTCCAATCCCAACTGACAGTTGATGTTATCAACTCCCAGTTCCGTTTGTGTTCCCTTTGATGGAAGAATCATTGATGATTCTTTACTTAGTGAATATTAATTAAGTCTGCGGACCCAGGGGGCAAAAACACACCCTGGTGAAGCTGGTTTTATACCCGCTAAGTGCCTGTTGCTGAACATGATATCATGATGATCGGAATTGAGTCAAGTTTGAGAAGGCTGTTGGTATATGCCCTTGAGACTAATTGTCATAGTTGAATCTCTCAAAGAGACTGGCAAGCTACCAGTAATTAATAAGATTGTTTTCCAATTTTTTTAGAATAAAATTAAATCTGTTTGGGTTTTTGTTTATCACTTCCTCATTCACTAAACATAGTAATTCTGTGTATACAGCAGGCTAATACTGTTTACTAAGGTTGTTGGTATATTTTTCAGGGAGGAACCAAAATTAGGTTTAGATGGAAAACTGGGCCAAGCCATCCAAGCAAAAAGTTTAAGTAAAAAGTGCCACAACGTATTTAGTTAAACATGTGAATTGGTCTACAAGTTAGTTATAAGATATCAGGTTATTTGGTATGTAATTTTACAAATAGGGAACAAACTACCTTCCATGGCAGAGTCGATAAATGCTTATAGTTTCTGACCACTGGGAGCATAATTGGTGGGTGAGGGCAGAGTAGGTTGGGAAAGAACAGGTCCCTGAAATTGAGTGGGCCAGTTGTCTCTTCCTCAATGGAGATGCAAAAGTCCCAGTGATTCCTTAACTAGCTGTTCTTTGGGGGTGGTATAGTCCTATTGTAATGTCCAGACAATCACTGAGTTAAGAAAAGTACAGACAGGTGCTCATTTTATCTTTGTGGCACTGAGCACTCTCAATCTTTACCTCTAATAAGGGCCAGCAATTTCAACAGCCCCAGCTATGGTGCGGGGGTGAGTGGATGACATCACTTTCAGGCCAGGGCTAGTTGTATGACCTTAAACAAATTGGGCAGTCATTCTGCCTCAGGGAGAGTCATATTGATTACAAAACTCCCCAGGTTCATGTCTTATTTTGACTAGGAAACCGCCTTGTATATGAAGCGCTACTGACTGGCTTAGAGGAGGGCTTGCCCAGCAGGATATGGGACAAGGGCAGGGAGAAAGAAAAAGGGAAATGGGAGGAAATGCGGGGCCTTGGAAAACAGAAAGACAATTTGCAGATATTTATCCTGCTATAAACTGCTGTGCCCCAAGTGCACTTGAGAAACATGTGTCTAAACAGTATAGAAGTAGAATATGTTATCTGAGGTATGTGGATGTGGATGTGCTTGGCTGGGGAGAGGCTGTACCCATCTAGTCCAATTTTCCTGCAGCATGGGCCACAGGAAGAGCACAAACATTCCTACAATCTTCTACAATCTCTAAGGGCTAAGCTCTGAGCAAAGGGGCGTGTGGCTACCATCACTGGGAATTACTGATTACAGGATCTCACTCTGGATGAATTAGCTTATACTTTCCCACATTCAAACCCAAGGATTTATCAAGTCATACATACTAATCAATAGGAAAGAATGAATCACACATTGCATTTAGAGCTGATTTGTTTTATAGAAATACATCTTTCATATTTTTCATACACAGAAATATATTGTCCATTCCTTTAGTTTTCAGTTGTCTTTTAAAACCTAGTTCTTTAAAGCCTATTGACTTTTCATTTGGGATCCCCTACGCGTTGTACCAATAAGTTTAGAAGAGTTCTGTTAGCACATGTTAGTTAAGCCAGTACAAACTTGACAGAGAAAATATAGCCCTGGAACAAGCTGGATCTTGCACTTCATACTATGGAGACTATGCTTTTAGGCGTCTTGTATATTGGGTTCCCTGGTTACCAGGCTAGAGCCCTTGTGTCTTTGACTTTTTTGGGGAAGTGGCAGCATTTGAAAATGTTGACATGGTCCCCAGTTTTGAAAGTAATAGCATCCATGGCTTCTGTGAAACTGCACTTAACTGGTGTTGGTTTTTTTTAAAATATGTCTTTATTGATTTCAGAGAGAGGAAAGGAGAGGGAGAGAGAGAGAAACATCAATGATGAGAGTCATTGATTGGCTGCCTTCTGCATGCCCCTGGCTGGGGATCAAGCCTGCAACCTGGGCATGTGCCCTGACCTGGAATCTCGATCTTCTGGATCATAGGTTGATGCTCAACCGCTGAGCCATGCCCGGTAGGGCAACTGGTGTTTTTATTAGCTCTGTTAGTTCTGTGAATTTTTTGCCCTTTCCTATAAATATTCCCTAAGTTTATTTCATCAGCCTGTTTCCTTTTTCCTCACACTCTTGCCTTTGGCTGCATAATGCACTTCCACATTTTCAAATGGCTCTTTCCTGAGAAGACACAGGGAACTCTTAAACTTGCAGTTACAAAATAGGCATGTGGATGTAGATACAGCATAAGAAATACAGTCAATAATATTATAATAACTATGTATGGTGCCAGATGGGTACCAGGAATATCAGGGGAAACACTTTTAAAGTACATGATTGTCTAACCACTATGCTGTACACCTGAAACTCATACAAAATAACATTGAATGTAAACTGTAATTGAAAAAAATTTTTAAAGAAAGAAATAAAGATAATATTTTGAAGAAAGAAATAAGGAAAATATAATCTTAAAAAACAACAACCTGTATTTCTGGCCTGCTCTTGATTCTAATTTCCAGTGTCTGTTTGACCTCTCCATTCGAACATCTTGCTGGCACATCAAATTTCACAAAGCAAGAGGGTGCATGACTGGGCCCCAGTTTGCCTCTCTGACGTCAATCCCCTTATATCATTTATGCCTTTATTTATTCACTGTCTGTCTGCCACATTGGTGCCTTTCTGTTCTTCAAGCGTATCAAGCTCATTTCTACCCCAGGGCCTTTCCAACTGCCGTTCCATCCTGGTTCTTCGCACAGCAGGCTCCTGCTTACTATGACTCACAGCCAGCCCGAGTCCACTGCCCTCTCCCACAGTAGCCTGTCCTATTTCCCCCACAGCGCTCCTCTCTAAATGTATCCCTTATGTGTTTAGAATATAGATTCTGTGGAGACAGCCTGAATCTATCTCTGTCACATAGTAGCCTTAGCACACAGCACAGGGCCAGGCACACATTACACATTCCATTAACGAACTGTGCACTAGGGAATCTGGGTTTTCATTCTAGATCTGTCACTGACCAGTTGTCTGCCCTTGGGTAATTCACTTTGCCTCTTTGGACAGCAGCTTTCTCAATTTTAAAAGAATGCTTACTGTTTTCCCAACCATTTTCCACCCACCATCCAAGAGGCCCCTTTCGATATGTGTTGAGGGTGGAGGAAGTAAGAAGAGGAGACCTGAGTGGGAAGGCTCTGAGACCCTCCTACCCAACCGTACCGCAACAAGAGTAGTTTTATGTTTATTTTGTTAGCCATTTTAGACTTCCACTAGAGATTTCACTTGAAGAAAGGTACCCACGTTAAAATTAAAAATACCAACTTTAAAAATCACTGATTCTGATTATTGAAAGTTCCCTTCCATCTTGAACTGTGACCATTACCAAAGTAGAATTTATTCTTTCTGCCCTCCCACAAGCCAGTTTGAATTTCCTGTTACTATTTTTGGTATTGTGATGCAAAATTCAAAACCTCAGAGTTATTTTTGACAGTTGGTTCCTTCTTCCTCCCCTCTTCCATCCGGCCAGTGGCCTAATTCCTCTAAATGGCTTTCTTGTCAACTTTTTATTTCCATTTCCTAAGGATGGAAATGAGGCCTTGCCTAAGTCCTAGCTCTGGACCTGATAACCTCTTACCTAGACAATTACAGTACCCTCCACAGCTTTCTTTATACATTCTGTGCTGGTAACCTTTCTCCCACACAATTACTAATTGATCTATCTAAAAATATTCTAGTAGTTAATCCTTGATCAAGACCTTCAGTGGTGTTATTGCCTATGAGTGAATCTAAATGACTTATCCCAGAGACTGTCTTGGACACTACTCGTGTCTATCATGTTCACGTCCCTCTCCTTACAGATCCATCCACAGGGATCACCATACTCTGTTACATAAGATCCCACTTTTCTGGCCAAAGCATCTGGTCAGACATCTAGCCTGGGCAGTGGTCTTTAAGTCAATCTGGCAAAGGAACTTTGTCTAACAGGTGTTCTGTACTAGACAGAAGTTGCTTGAAGAATCAGATATTTTCTTCTGGGAAATTTAAATGCAAGATTTGAGGAAATCTGAAGATATTAGGGTGGGAAAGAGCAAAGAGAAATATAGACAAGAGGCATTAAGCAGAAGCCATGAGGCAGGAAAAATTATGAGTGGGCAAATACCATCATGCAGAGAGGAGAGTAGAAGGAGTTCTTTGATAATAAGAGTAGAAATGGAAATGGAGATATGACTGATCCATCTGGATGAATGCTTGTTGGATATATTACTCCCTCCATGAAGCTTCCCCTCATCACACTAGGCAAAAATCATCTGCCTTCTGAACCCAGCACGTAGCCTCTCTATTTTGGTTTTTATTCCACTTTATCTCTCCAGGGCTTTTTGAGTGTAAACAATATAAAACTTGACTCTGACTAAGGATTCTGGGTAGTTCCCAGAATTGAAAGAAAAAAGTAAACTCCTGGATATCAGAAAAGACAAATTCCAATACAATCAAGAGGAATCCAAAATTTCTTTGGGCAGTACCATTGAGATGATTCTACTCAACTGCTTCTACCTTATGTTACTTCACTCAAGAGTCAAACTCCAGGAAGAGTTGGGTTCCCTCAGCTTAAGACCCTTGACCACATTTGGGAGGGACACATGGCTCTGGCTTGAACTGAACTGAGAGTTCCACAGCACAACAATCGTGTGGGTGAGAAGAGAGAGTTCCTCAAAGTAAAGGAGGGGTGCTTTTTACTAACAGAAAGAGGAGAGGATATTGTGCAGGTAAACAAACAAAACAAAACAAAAATTTTCTTCTCTATTTTATGATTATTTGCAAAGTTGTCTTTGTCTCCACTTTAACGAAGGTAAGTAATACATATTTCCTCTCCCCTTTTTATTTTTTAATTACAATTGACATTCAATATTATTTTATATTAGTTTCAGGTATATGGCATAGTAGTTAGATATTTTACATTTTCCCTTTGAGGACAGAATTTATTCATTAATTTTATTTGATCCTTTAATAATTATAATACTATTATTCATGTTTAACATTTATTGAGCACATATTGAGCTATGTACTGTGCTGAGTGTCTTATGTCCATTATCTCATCTGACTTTTTCAATTGACATATATAGTAGATCTAATTATTAAGCTCATCTTACAGATGAGAAAACCATTACTTGAAGGAGATCTCAAATGAGTCATTCATGTTCCTAGAATGTAGGCCTGGTTAAGGGGAAGAAGACATCAAGGGCAAAACTGATCTGAAATGAATGGAGCCCACATACTTTTAGGGATCCAGGTGGCCATGTCCTGTCCACTGGCCTTCACAACACTGACTCATTGTCTTACTCCTTTCTGTGTCCCACTGAGGGAACCTGAGCTGAGGATCTTTCCCATAGCAGGGTTACGCATCTAGAAAAGAAGACACTCTGAGGGCACGGAGTTGGTTCTATGCAAGTCAGTGGTTGCCTGACTTCCATAGAACCAACTGTGACTCATCCAACTCATGGTCTGACTAAACTTCCATGTGGTCTTCGGGCTCTTCTTTGAACAATAGGACAATGAAATCTTCATTTCTTTCTTTTCATTCCCTGCGACACTAGTAGCTTTCACATTGTAATGCATGTCTTAAAAGGAGTCCATATTAAAAATGCACATTCTAGCTCACATCTTTGGAGATTCTGACTCAGCAGATGCTGGTGGACCACACACCGAGGGACACTACTTCCCAGTCTCAGGTGTCCGAGATGTTGATTCAAACCTGCTTAAACGTTGCTTTCAGGGCTTGAACTTCTCTCCCTTTTATCTGGTCTTCCTTGATTACATCATAATCTTTGAGATTAGGAGATATACCTTTTCTTTCTCCAACACCCCTGAAGTTATACTCACAGGTTTAACATATACATGGGAGTTGCTGATTGACCAAAAGTTGACAGAAACTGTTCTTCCATGCCTGTCCAGCATGTGAATGTCAGGGCTGGGTTTGAATGGGAAATAATTATCTTCTAGATTGAAAGACCCAATCATATAAAAAACATATAAGGTTTTCCAGTAAAGGTTTATATATATGACTCAAAACACATTGAAAATAACCACAGAATATGGAATTTAAAATCCTTATTTTTTTCTTGAAGGTATTCTTTAAAAAATATGTTTTTATTGATTTCAGAGAGGGGAAAGGAGAGGGAGAAACAGCTAGAAACATCAATGATGAAAGGAAGTCATTGATCTGCTGCCTTCTGCATGCCCTTCACATGCCTTCTACTGAGCCATCTCAGCCGGCCTTTGAAGGTATTTTAAATCAATTAATTTTAGTTAGAACATTATCTAAAGAGGTCAAAATATTGCTCCCATCTACTCTATGCTTAGGATATATATCCATTGCTCTTTTTTTAATTAATAATTCACAAAAAAGGGATATTGCAAATTAGTTTCAAATTAGTCAAGAGTGCAAACATACACCAGAAGCCAAAGTCATCTTGTAGTCATAGGCATTTGTTCAGGGAGGAGAGAGAAGGGTCTGGTCACTTCCTCATATTTAGCCATGTGTCACTCCCTTGCTTAAAGCCCGTCGTTGGTTCCAGTTAGCTTGGAGGACATAATTCAGACTCTTCATTGTGGCTTACAAATGTCGCCTGGTCTGACCCCATGTCCCCAGCTGCCACTCTAGCCTAGTCTCTGACTTTGTGGCCCCCCTCCTTTCCATTGCACTTAATGCTTCACTCAGCCTCCTTTCAGTTACTCAAAGATGTCATTCTCAGGCTTCTTTCTGGCCTTAGTGTATGCCTTCCTTCCTGTCCCAGCTAACCTCTTTTTTAACTTCAGATCTCATTTTAAAATTCATTTCATCTGGGAAGCCTTTCCTGACCCCAGGACTGGGTTAGGGGCATGCCTTTCCCTTTTTTTTTTTTTTTTCAGAGAGAGAGGAAGGGAGAGGGAGAGTTAGGAACATCAGTGAGAGAAACATCAACATTGATTGGCTACCTCCTGCATGCCCCCTACTCAGGATTGAGCTTGCAACCCGGGCATGTACCCTGACCAGGAGTTGAACTGGCAACCTCTTGGTGCTTGGGTCGATGCTCAACCACTGAGCCACACTTGCCGGGCATGACTCTCCCTTTTGTTTTATAATTGCCTGTTTTCTATTCTCTATTCTCCACTAAGACTGTAAGCTCAGTGTATGGCAGGGAAATAATAGCTATATATATGTGTGTGTGTGTGTGTGTGTGTGTGTGTCTACCTACATATCTATATTTACATATATGTACATATATGTATGCACATAGATACAGACATAGATGAGTGTATACAGATAATACATGTATAGACATTGATATACATAGGTAGACATATATCTATCTATACATTAACACACATATATTATATAGAAATAAACTGATCAAGAAAGAGGTAAGATGATTTGTCTTACTTTTCATGATCTAGTGCCCTGTAGTTAAACTCTTTCAAGTACTGGGCACAGCAAACCCTGCGTTACCCCATAGCAGAAGGTCTTGGGGAGGATGCCTGTAGACATGAGAAGGACAGGCAGAAGCTCTACAGATACACAGCCAGTACTACCCTTTGAGCAGGCCAAGAGGGGCCCCCAAACTGGGCCCCATATTCAGAGTGTCTTACATATCAAAAACACTGAAATATAGTCTTTTTTTTCTATTTGAAAAGCTAAGAAAGTGTTTTGGAAATTTACTACCCCATCAAATGAACTGATATTATGGGAAACAAATGCACAAGTTGAATTGACCCTCTAAGCCAGCACAGGCAAGGCTGAGGGTGTGGTAGTGTTTATATGTGCGTGGTTGGGGTTGGATGAGAAAGGTATCTACCCCACATCACATGAAATGGGCATCTTTGCAGATATCTTTTCTCCTTTGCTCCTCTCTATTGGTGTCTTGTAATTTGCAGAGGTGCTTAGAACTACCTGGAAATCTTGAGTCAGACGGAAGCACTGGGGAGGGTCACCCATGAGCTATAGGGCATTTGACCTGATGAGTCTCAGTCCTAGGTTTGGTCATGGCCAGTCATGCCATGGAGTCCAGGCCAGAGCCCTGTTTCTACCTGCCTCAGCAGGCCCACACTACCATTCAGGCTGACAGGCTGCTGGGGAGTGGGAGGGGGTAGAAGTAAGAGAGTAGAGGGTGAGGTGGGAGTCCAGCTTCTTTACCTTCCAGTCTGTGAGGACCACATCAGCTGCAGGTTGTTGGATGGAAATAAGAGCTGAGCCATGGGCATGACTTGATTTTTAACTTTTAAATATTTAGACATATCTTAAGTGGGTCTCCGTTTGGATCCTTCCATTTACTTCCACTGATGTTTGGGGTAGTCCTACACACAGCCTTGCTTCATAGTCAGAGCTAGCAGTGCTAACTGACTCCTTGCAAATGGACAGCATTACTCTCTACTTCAATTTTCTATTTAAGGAGCGGCTCAGTTTTTCATGTGTGTTTGTATTGATTCTACTTCTGCCTCTACTGACTAACAGAACTGCTCATATTCCAACTCCCTCTAAGAGAGGATCCAATCGGTTGGCCAGTCTAGTCAGTATGAAGCCCCGCTGTTGGGCAGATCTTTTATGCTCATGTCTCAGAGCCCAACTGATGGCCCATAAATATCTTGGATGAGGCATCTCTCTCTAAGCTAATCAACTGTGGCCACATTGCAGGTCACATAGTCCACAGAAGGATTCTGACTTTGGCTGGGAAAACCACTCTGCTCATTGGCTCTGAAGACGTTAGGAGCAGAACAGGCATTCAGAGCTCCATGCCCAGTACCTGCACTTTCCTCTAACCCATACTCCTGCCCAGGTTGTTGAATGCTACATTTGTATTAATTTTTTGTAAAGTCACTAATGCAATTATTCACATTCTCACCTAAACCACTCCAGCTAAGAAAATGTGTGAGAATCTGAATTAAATCATTCTGACTCTTCTGCAAAAGAGGAAGAGAAAATAAGAAGGCTTCAGTCTTCAATGTGCCATTTAGAGCTTTTCAAGCTATTCAGGAAGACGTGGGCAGCTATTTCACATTAGTCTGGTTTTAGTAACGCCTTACGTGTCTGGAGTGGGTTCATAGTCTCCACAGTGGCAGGAAGCAGTCGCCATAAAATCAAGACAGTGGGAAGAAGAAGTGCTGCATCCACAAATCAATTTTTTTTTTATTACACAATAGTCTGGGGCAATTTTAGTGACTATTTCTGTATAATTTATACATAAAGTTAGCTATAGCCCTTATATAATTTACTCATATAAGGCAAATGCTAGGCAGGGCATTGTTCAGTCCAGCAGTGTGGTCACATAGACCTAACCATCCCTCTTAATGTTATGTGGCTCCTACCAAGGTGTGTTGTACTGTGCTTAAAAATAGGCCAATCAGTTGACCCCAGGCTGTCTTCATGATGGACAATGGCTCCTAACTGCCATTCCCTCTCCATGGATGCAGCAGGGTTGGATAATGGGCTCCCCAGGACCCTTTAGAATTGTGATTCCTGGCTCCCTGTACCCAGTCCTACCAAATGTAAATGTGAATGTCACAGGATTCTCCACAGGTGACCTGTCTCAAAGTGTTTGTCTCATCTTGGGAAAAGGAGGAAATAGACAAGAAAAGGTGAAGCTTACGTCTCTTCTACTTTAGAGAATGCAAGTTCTCAGAATTAAGGAGAGCGTCAAGCATGGGCTTCTCAACTCTAGTTATTCACTGGAACCAATAGCCAAGTGTAAAACGTTCACACTCTAACACCAACCTGAAGATTCCAATGTCAAAGTCAGGGATGGGGATTGGCCTGTGTAGATATTTTAAGTTTCTAATGGTAATTTTGATGCCTAGGCAGGGCTGAAACCGGTGGTTTGGATGAGAGGTTTACAATTTGCCTCCCCCCACCCCTCCATCAATGAACGAAAACTTCATGTCACTAAATGACAGACTGCACACCTTGGTGCTGCTCCTGCTTTAGGAGGAGAAAAGTTGGGTTCCAAGAGTAAGCTCCTCAGCCCTCCACAGGTCCTCAAAAGAGAGTGTGCAGAATCATCCAGCAAAGAAGTCTGACTGGCTATGGCGAGTTCTTCACTCCTAACCTGCTTGTGGTTCCACACAGCTTCTGTTTCTCAGGAGCTGAGTTTGCCTTTGGGGAGCATCAATATCAGGTCCCTTCCGTACACTACTGCAAGTGAGATTGCAAACAAATTCTTGAAAAAGTAAAAACTTTCCCACTATTACTCAGCAGTAAACAAACAAAAACCCCATTTTTGGTACATGTGACATAAAAAGATAAATCTCAGAAACATAGTGAAAGACGGTAGACATAAAATGTTATATACTGCATGACTCATTTCTATGATATTCTAGAAAAGACAAAAGTGCACAGACAAAAGCCAGGTTAATGGTTGCCAGGGACTAAAATTGGGACAAGGGAACTGATGCAAAAGGGCGAGGGAATTTTTTAAGATAGTGGAAATGGTTTGTGTCTTTTTTTTTCTTCCTGGTGCGTTACATTTATTAGAAGACAATATGGCCCAGACTTTTGAAGTGATGCTCGGTTGTCACATGAAGTCCCATTACTTGGATTTGGGTTGTATTTTTTACAGGAATAAGAGGTTGAAATACTCTGGATAGAAAGGAGAGATTCTGTCCCACAAGTTGAAACAAAAAGTATTGCACAGCAATTAATATTTCTAAAGACAAAAATGTCCTGTAGTGAGAAAAATTTCTTTTTCTCCAATTTTTTTATTGTACTAAAAAATTATAACATTTTAATTAACAATAATTTATTATATACTTATATAAACAGGGGTAGGTAAAAGTTTTACAGTTGCTCATATGGAAAAAGACACACAGGTTATGATTATTACAACAGCTTTATTAACTCAAAGGAATGTCACAATGCAACTGTAAACATACTTTTGCCCACCCCTGTATATTATTAAATATATTTAATGTATATTATAATTTGATATATTTAATATTTCTATAATAATTGTGTTTATTTGTCTAACAAATATTTATTATAGAAAGAAAATAATACAGATATCATTGAAGACCTCCATTTCTATGAATCTAAGAGTTTTCCTTTTGAACTAAATGTTGGCCCATTGCCTCAGGGTACTGTATACTTGACTGAAGATTACTTGGTAAAATGTAAGTAGCTCCTAGAGTATGGTTTTGAGATCACCCTAGGTGTCCTCATATTCTCTCTTCCTTTGAGGTGTGCCTAACAGAGGCCTTACTCTTTGGCTCCTTGCTCAATTCTGAAAGGCCTTATGCAACTCAAATTTTGCATAAGCAAATCTTCAGATGTATTTCTGCTGCTATCCAACAAGACCTGAAGACTGATACTTGCTTTTATATTATAAAAGCTGGCAGATAACTTAGGGCTATTGAATCATAACCTATTGTGACAAGACTGATTCCCTTCTTCATTCTTCCCCCTTCTGGGAAGGCAATTATTTTGTGTGTGTGTTTTTTATAGCATATCATTATATCAGTTCTGACTTAAGATAAAGTCAACGATAGCGAGAGAAAGTTTTCTTTATCTTGTAAATTCTTTATCTGAAGAGGACCTAAAGCTAGAAGGATCTGACACCTTTCCGGTAGAGTGGGAGAACTGAGCAGGACCTGATGGGGCAAGAAGGAGAGGAAGAGGGGGAAAAACACTTGAGATGGAAAGGACCTGATGCCTTCCCTTCTGATGTGGATTCCATTCAGGCAGAAAGGTGACTGGGTAGGAAAATGAAAGGACTATTTTGTACTTAACCTGCATCAGAAGAACCTAGGGGATTTGTTAAAACACAGATGGCTGGACTCCACCCCCAGAATTTCTGGGGGTGTAGGGTAACAGGGGTATTAACATTTTAACAAATTTTCAGGTGCTGCTGAGCTGAGGGGCCATGCTTCAAGAATCACTGTTTTTCTTTTTCTTTTTTAATGTATTTTTATTGATTTCAGAGAGAGGAAGGGAGAGAGAGAGCGAGAAACATCAATGATGAGAGTCATTGATCGGCTGCCTCCTGCACGCCCCCTACTGGGGATCAAGCCCACAACACAGGCATGTGCCCTGACCGGGAATTGAACCCGGGTCTCCTAGGTCAATGCTCAACTGCTGAGCCACACCTGGCAGGGCAAAGAACCACTGTTTTTCATCTGAGTACTCCAGGTGTATGCATAAATGACTAATGCAAGATTTTCTTTTGGGTAATACACTGAATCTCTACTAGCTCCCAAATATTATTGTCTATGACTGAGGGGCTACACACCACAGTAGGATCTTTATAATTCCCTTGAAATCTTTTAATCTGTGCTCAAAAAAACAAATAAAACTCTTGGCATCTAAATTAAGCTGTCTGAGCCTCAGCTCTCCTTTATCACTGGCCTTTGCTTGGATCACTTTCCAGATATTTTCAGATGGCAAAAAAAAGGGGAAAAACACAAAATTAACCACACAGAAACTTTATTTCTTTAATCTGACCTTTTGTTCTTTTTTCCTTTTGATTCAAACTGGCCTCATCCAGCACCTCCCTCTTCCTTGAATGTTCATTCCCTTAAGCATTAAACCCTCAAGACAGTGAGGTTCTGGTTGGCATCAAATAATCTTAGGAACAAAGCCTTGGGTCTCTTGACCACACAGACAGAGTTTTGGTCAAACTAGAGATAATATCTAGGCCTCAGTTGTGTTTCAGCTCCAGAACCAGAGAAGCTGAAAGACTCCAGGAATTACACCCTTGGGAAACCAGACAGAAGATACCAGGGCTGACATCAGGACCAGATGCTAAGATCAACTGCCCCCACCCTAGCTCCAACCAATAGGGACAGGAACTCTAACCACAACCCTAACACCTTTAGTCACCATGATCAATGATTTTCCTCCTATATAACCCATCCCCTGGAAGACATCAGGGAGCCAGGATTTAGAGTAATAGCCCACCTGTGCTTTTGCCTTTGGAGGCATTTCCTGAAAAAATGAGCCTTTATTTTCTTGGCTGCAACTCCTGTTCACATTTGATTGGGTTTGATGCACACAGACAAACGAACCCCTTTAGGTGGGTAACACAAACAAGACTAAAATCCCATGAGCTGACTGATGGAGAGTCAAACTAACAGAGACAACTGAAGATTGAAAACAAAAGGGTTTACTTGTTGATAGCATCCTGTTCTGGCTGCATGCTTGCTGCTTCTGTGTTCCCATTTTTAACATAGAATTTCTGTCACCTTTTAAAGTTATGTTACATGCCTATAAAGTTGAATTTGTATTAGGACCATGCTGTGTAACCCAGGCAGACATTCATCCCCACAGTCGTCATAATGCCTCTTCTGACATCTGTGTGCTTCATAGATGTTAACTCATGTAATTCTCACAACAACCCAGTGAAGAGAGTACTACAGTCTACAGAGGAGGAAACAGGCACCGAGAGGCCGAGGGGTGTACTCAAGGTCACACAGCTAGTAAGTGGCAGAGGCAGGATTTGAACGTAAGCAGTTGAAATCCAGTCTGAGTTCTTAATACTAAGATACCAGAATTATTTTTATATTTTTAGTAATGGGATTTTCATAAGCAAGTAATTAAACACAGAAGCATTAAATAAAAGATGAAAACTCATATCTACATAAAAATTTTTTTCAGGAAAACAAAAAATACCATAGATAACAAAAAAATATAAATGTGAAAATGGAACAGAATTTTTAAGTCATTTGATAAGAGGCTAATTTCCTTATTATAGAATTTTGACAAATCATCAGAAAAGAAACAAACAACCAGATAGAAAAACAGACAAAGCATGTAAGGAATGGATTGCTAATGGATTTTTCATAGTGAAAGACATATCAATGGCTTTTATATGTGTGAAAATATATGTAACTTCAAAATAAAGAAATGCACATAAAAAAAAAAAGATATATTGTCCCTCATAGTCCTGTTCCATGGGCTCAGCTACTTTGTCTCTGGCTTTAGGCCTTCAGTTTCCCTTCCAAAGCTCTGCCTTGTTCCCCTGCTGCTCCATTGCTCAGTTTCAGAGTTGAGAGTGTACTGACCCAGTCAGAATCTCCAGTCCTTTGTAATGTGCCTTCTCAAAGCACGCACCTGGTAGACACCAGAGCACTCATTCGGTAACACTGCATTCGCTGGTTACATGGCCATCTTCCCTTGGGAATTCTTTAAAGGCAGATGCCTTTTTTTTTTTTTTTTTAGGGCTAGGGTCTTTTTTATTTGTTGGGGTTTACATCATAATTCAGTAACAGTAAATTTCCATTTTATTTCCTGTCTCAGAAATAAACTAAATGTCATCCATTTTGTTAACGTGTGGTATTAGCACGTTGGAGCTTCCTATGAGCTCATGAGAACTGATTCTTTCCAAGTCAGCGTTCAATGATACCACGTGGATAGCTTAAAATGGGCAGTGGTGGGAGGATCTGCACCGTGGAAATTGGCGAATGCTACCAAGTAGGAGCTTTTCCCCTCAAAGAGCTGGTTGGTTATCATTCACCAGCATTCCCTTGCCTGTAGTAGCCAAGTGTATTTTTAAAAAATTTCATTTGTGTTTCCAATATCTCTTCCTTTGAAGAAACCCTCTTTCTCAATTAATGTGATTCTGGTTTGGCTCTCAGCCCCAGAGCCCTCATCCCTTTAAAGGGCAGATGCCCAGTTACTTACATGAGACTTGGCACCTGGCAAACACCGAGTAACTGAAAACTGCAAAACTTTCCCCCATCCTCTCTCCTCTTCTTCCCTGCTGTGTTTTCCTTCATAGCAGTTAGACCTCTAACATACTATACTTTTAAAATTTAAAAATATTTTGTTTATTGTGCTGATGCAAGATATGCTTATATTTAGCTTTAATAGACATGGCTAATTTTCCAAACTAATTGTACCAATGTATGAGATTCCACGCTATTCCAAACCATTGCCAACCTTTGAAACTGTCCTTTAATCTCAGCCATTGCCTTGGCCTGGTGTCGTGGTATTTCACTGCACTGTTAATGTGCGTTTCCTGATTAGTACCTTTTCATGTGCTTATTGACCTTCTGAATGGTCTCTGTTTCATATGGACCCAACGAATTCAATACTGAGTTCAGAGAAATGAAATGACTAATATCGTCATTCATAAACATGTATGAGAATGTCTATAATTTATTCCCAACATCCCAAAACTAGAAATAATGAAATATCCAGAAGAATGGATTTAAAAATGATGATAGGTTTATATGTGATACCACACAACATAAAGAATAAATTACAGCCCTGGCTGGCGTGGCTCAGTTGTTGGGGGTCATCCCGTGCACCCAAAGTTGCCAGTTCTGTTCCTGGTCAGGGCACAAGCCTGTTGGGCTTCAGGGGCGGCTGATGGATGTTTCCCTCTCACATCGGTGTCTCTCTCTCTCCCTCTCCCTTCCTTTCTCTCTAAAAATCAATTAAAACAATTTTTAAAAATGTTTTAAAAGAGGAATAAATTACAGCATGATGAATCTCACAGATAAAATTTTGCGTGAAAGAAGTCAGACCCAAGAGAGTCCATACCGTGATTCTGTTTAGATAAAGTTCAAACACTGGCAAAACTATTACATACTGATAGTAATCAAAATAGTCACATTTGAAGGGTTACTCTCTTTGGAGGGAGGGAGAACAAGGATGCCTGGGAAGCTGGGAATATTCTATCTTGATCTGGGTGGCAGTTACATCTATATATGTATGTACGTATAACATTTGCAAAATCTTAAGCTGTATGCTTAAGATTTGTATACTTTACTATATATGTTATATCTCAATTAAAAACAAAGTATTTAAGAAAAATTTTTAAATGTAGTATCTACCCGCTCCAACTTGCCCCTTGAGGATAAGGATTTTTGTCTGTTTTGTTTACTGTTATACATTCAGTGTCTATAATGTACCTTCACATGGCAGGGACTTGATGTTGAATGAACATTGTATAGTGAAAGTGTGCCTGCTTAGTTTTCATATTGAACTAGCACCCTCTGATAGACACAAACCGGGTTTTGAAGTTTTATGTATTTTTTTTAAACATCTTGCTGGTTAATTGAATCATGTTTAGAAAGATTTAGCCTGTAGAAAGAGCCACTTAAAGATGTCGTGAGCCCTGGCCGGTGTGGCTTAGTGCTTAGAGAGTTAGCCCAGGCACTGAAGGGTCATGGATTTGATTCTGGCCGAGGGTTGCAGGTTCGATTCCCAACTGAGGCACGTATGGGAGCAACCAATTGATGTTTCTCTCTCACATCCTTGTTTCTCTCTCTCTCTTCTCTCCTCTCTCTCTAAAATCAATAAGCTTGTCCTTAAGTGAGCATTAAAAAAAGATGTTGTGAGAAGGAAAACCACACTGGCATTACGCTGAGAGGTAGCTGCAGACCTATGCAGCAGTTCCCAGGGCTTCAGGGAACACCACCGCTTACTTCCAGTGAACACGCCTAGACGGCTGTGAAGAGCTGAATCATGCACATAGTTACAGGAACTGAGACAAATGCTGGCCTGTGATCAAGAGGGTTATAGGAGTAGTTTAGAAATTCATCTATAAAAAAGAATGGAGGTTAAGAGGAAGAGCCAAGTATATAAGAAAACTTGATATATGACAAAAGTGGCATTTTAATTCTATTGGGGACTCAATGGTACATTTGAAAAATAGTACTTGGATAATCAGCTACAAGACACTTTTCATACTATTTATAAAATTAAATTCTGAATTGATTAAAAATCCAAATGTAAAAAAGAGAATATTAAAGATGTTTGAAGAAAATTTAAGAGGATATACCTATAGTTTTAAGAGTATGGGAAATATGCTTAAGCAACATGGGAAATCTGAAGGCCAAAAGAGAAAAGATGAACAGTTATTATCACATAAAAAACTTTTAAAAAAATGTTTAGAATGGTAAAGTCACCACAAACAAAGTAAAATGACTACTGGAAGAAAATATTTGCAGTGACTATAATGAAGGTTCATTTACCCTATAAACATAAAAGAGTTTTTACAGATTGATATGATAGAATGAAAGTAACTCAATAGAAAATTTGAGATATAAAAACTAAAAATATAAGCAGGAAATTCAAAGAAAAGCATGTATGTAAAAATGTTGAATCTCTCTAGTAGTCAGGAAAATGCAAATCAAAACAATAATAAGATGCCTTTTTATTGATAAGATTGGGGACAATGAATTTATGTTTTCATTTCTTTAGTTCCTTAGGGTTTTTGGTTTTTTTTGGACATTCCCGTTTAATGTCTTTCCAACAGTACACTGAAACTTAGTATTTCCATTGGAAATTGGAGGACTGCTGACAGAGAACTTCAAAAAAATAGTGTAGGTTAGAAACCTGACAAGCAAGGCAGCTGCTTAAAAATATGAATGCGATGCATTATTACCCTTACGCCCACTCCTGGCTCACAGAACGTGACCCAGGTATCTTTGGCTTTTATTTCTCGGTGCTCTGCCTCCAAAACAGACCCATCAACCCACACACATTCTTGCCCCTGAGAGGGAGTAGAGTTTTGCCAGTTCAAAACACGCCTTTTTTGGGATATTGATTATTGTAAGCTGATTAGCTTTAAGAAACAGAAGACTCAAGAAGAGCATTTACCTCCCCCTTACCTGACTAAAGGAATTCATATTAAAAAACACACAAAACCCAACCCAAAAATCTACAACACCCTGCTCAAGGAAGGGAGACGACCTTAGCATAATGAACTAAGTGTGGCAGACAGAAGAACCTAGGAAAGTCTGTTAGATTCCTCTCTGTGTCCCATTATTGCTGGGTGGCCTGGCAAGAGTTTATTTACCAAAGGTTTTCTTCTCATTTGTCTTCTCTTTGAGGTTCAAACCACTCCCTCTAAACCGCATCCCATTTTCTGAGTGCAACACGGCTTATAAGTCTCAACTGCCCGATATTCCTCTGGAACCCCCGTGTGCACATACATAATAATACATGGTTATCTTCTTGTGTTAATCTGTCTCATGTCAATTTGATTATTAGACCAGCTGGAGGAACAAAGAGGGAAAATTTGCTCTCCCTTGCACCTCTCAGCATTTGCTGGGGGCAAAATCTTAAAGGAATACCTTCCTTTACCTTGTGTTAAAAAAGAGTAGACAAAACTTGTAACTAAGGAAAAGAAAAAAAAATGAAGCATGTCCTTTCAATGTCTTATCAGGGCACTGTTTAGCTGGTCAACCCAAGGATTTTTTAATCATGTAGGAGAATATATTTTTATTTGGATTGTTACTCATTGATTAAAAGTCTAAACTTAGGGAAACTACATGTTAATTTATAATTTTTCACCTATTTGCAATATCAATGATTTCTGTCCAGTAGAAAAGATAACCCCAATGGTAATGTTTTTATTCCCTTGTCAGATATTAACCAATTTTGTACCTAACCTAAACTTACTCTAACATTTTCCCCCCAAATACTTATACGCACTTAGTTTCTCAAATATTCTTTGGACTAGCTTTACTATTCTTCTATCATTAAGGAGTTGAATAAATTCTTATATTTTTAACTTTTTGAAAATTTTACTTTGATAATCTCCTTTATTGATTTTACCCAATTTTCAAAGCCCAGCTCGATGCTCAGTTTTTCCAAAGAAAACTTGCTTAACTGCTCCAGAAGACCTCCACCTGCTTGGAACTACTATAGCTGTGTTTTTCAACTTGGAACCCTCACATTTCTTGAAGGTACTCTGTATCTGGAAAGCTGGGAAAGGAAAAAGATAAAAAGTAGAGGGATAGTGGTGATAATTATTGAGCAAATAGGGTCTACTTTTCTGTTTCATATATTGTTTTTCTTATAAGCTATTTTGTGAAACCCTTGTCTTACATCAGGGGTCAGAAAACTTTATCTGTAAAGGGCCAGATAATAAATATGCTATATGGTCTTTGTTACAACTGCATAGTTAAATCTATCATTGTAACAAGACATCAGCTGTAGACAAAATATAATTAAATGAACATCATGTGTTCCAATAAAACTTTATAAACACTCAAATTTAAATTTCATATAATTTTCATGTCTCTTGATGTATTATTTTTAGAAATTTTTGACCATTTTTAAAATGGGAAAACATCTTAATTCACAGGCTGTGTAATAACAGGCAATGGCTGACTTTTAATTGGCCCACAGCTTACAGATCCCTGTCCTCCTATAGTTTTTAAGGATCATACAATTTTTGATAAGTCATTGGCATACTAGATTGTTATTATTATTATTATTATCATTATTATCAAGATCTTATGTCCTTAGCTAGGTTGTAAGTTTTTGGAGGGCAGGTATCTCATACATCTTTGGAAACCTCCTAAGGACCAAGTTCATTGTTTGGAGAAAAGCAAGAACAATAAATGTTGACTGAGGAACAGTTTTTTGCCTGGGGTGAGCCTGGCCTGAGGAAGTCGTGGGTGGTAGGGGAATTTGTCTTTTAAGTGGTTGGCAAATTCAGGAAGAACCAGAGAGAACAGCAGCCTCAAGGTACTCCCTGAAAGATGGCCAGAACATGGACTTGGAAGCAAAATTGCACTTGATCAAGATAGTAAGGAACTGTGAAGCAGATGTCCCTTTTTCATCCAAGTTGTGAAGTCAAAGTGAGGCCAAGCAGAAAGAAAGCAAACTCCTACCTAGTTTGGCTCCTGCAAGGTTGCAGTGTATCTTTAAGGATCAAAATATCTACTGAGCCTTAGCCGGTTTGGCTCAGTGGTTAGAATGTGGGCTGGCGGACTGAAAGGTCCCGGGTTCGATTCCAGTCAAGGGCACTTACCTTGGTTGTAGGCTCGATCCCAGCCCCTGTCGGTGCTCGAGCAGGAGGCAATCAATCGATGTGTCTCTCTCACACTGATGTTTCTCTCTCTCTTTCTCCCTCCCTTCCACTCTCTCTAAAAAAATCAATGGAAAAAATATCCTCAGGTAAGGATTAACAACAGCAACAAAATATATCTATTGACAAGGGCATCTTTGAGCCTTTCTGCAGGCTGGCCCTTCTCGCTCTTTACACTGCCAAATGACTCATTATTTCCAAAAAGCCTCCCTCACTTCCCACTCCACTCCCAACACTGACACACATGCACACACGCATGCATGCACACACGCATGCACGGGCACAGGCACACACAAAGACACAGTCTCGAGCAGGCCTCTAGGAAAGGAATAGTCACTCATGTTTGTATTTATTGTGACTTTAAACAGTAGCTGGGATATCAGAGGTACTCAGTAACTCTTTTAAAATGGGAGTTTTAAATAGAACCTCCTATAATCCAGCAATTCATAAGCCTCAGAAATACCTGATTTTTATCTTTGTTACTAGGGAGTGTAGAAGGGGGGGAACTAAATCCTTTGTAGATCCTTCCTTTAAACTCTTGAGCAGTAGTCTCCAAAGCACTGTTGCTGGACCCGTCCCCTACTAGAGTTTCTGAATTGAATAGGTCTGGGGAAGGAGGCAAAACTTTGCTGTCTAACAAATTCCTATGCGAGCCTGCTACTGCTGGTCTGGAACCACACTTTGAGAACCATGGTGCTCCATAGAAGATTAACTCTACTATGGCCCTAAGCCACTAAGAAGTTTTGGAAGCTTGTCCTTTGACTTGGGGGTTTCCATCCTTCTTATCAACCTCTCTCTACAATCCCAGACCCCTGATTTTTCATTCCAACCCCTCATCATTGTTGTCTTCCCACGAGGACAAAAAGGGATGAAATTACTGAAAAAAGATCTGAGATCATTTCAAACTGAAGTAAAAATAAATGACAAAAGCTTTGTTTACATTACAAAATTAGCCTTTAAGAGGAAGTATAATTTTACAAGCTAATAGAATTACAGTCTAGGAAGAATTTTGAGGTTTACCGAGGTGGAAGAGAAGCTTTTTCATGGAGATTACACAACCCCAGCCACACCCACCACTTGTGGATACATCCATCTCAGAGCAGGCATGAAAGTATTAAAACCCGCCTGGGTCATGTGTTTAAATGCCCATCAATGAAAGTAAACACATCTAGAGTTCTGATTTGTGTGTGCAGCTCGGTGGTGGTATCTGGGACTACAAGAAAATGTAAAGCAAAGTCACCAAATCCAGGAGTGTGGTGTAGGAGGAAGAAAGGGAGATGGAACAGTAGCTGTGAGCATCCATCAGGAGAAAGATGGTTGAGGTTTGGAGAAGTCGGAGAAGTCAGAGTAGTGAAAGAGGAAGGTCTCTGGAGGGTAGAGCTAACTGCAGGAGCAATGTCAGCGGGACAGGAAGGGAAAGAGTGGGAGCGTTGGTTGAAGTAGAAAAGTCCCTTAAGGAAACTGTTGGAGAGAGGTTGGAAAAGAAGGGATGTCAGATTGTAGAGATTAATTTTGACCTGATTAACTGGACTACAACTTTGCCCTTCTCTCATACATTCTCTACACAGCAACCAGAATGACATTTCTAAATAAAAATTTGACCATGTCTTGGATTGAATCGGAACTCCTTAGCATAATTTAGGCCCCTCCTCTGCTTTCCTATGGAATACTATCTTTAGAAAAATTCTCCTTTCCTGACATTCACACACACACTCCCCTCTGCTCCAGCCATTCTTATTTCTGTGAGCTTTATACATTCTGTCACATCCCCTTCTTCACTTCCCGCCTCCCCTCTTTACTCACACCTGGTTTAAGATTTCTCTGAGACTTTCTCTGGGAAGCCTTTCCTAACCCAGAGGAAAGGCCATGTGCCCCTCCTATGTGCTTAACTCACCCAGGCTCCAAGACTGCATTGTCGTTGCTGGATCTCTGTGTTGTAGGTGGCAGGAATGACACCAGGCACCAGGTGTTAGGCCCGTGGGGTCAGACCCGACCTGGGTTCAGCAACCTCAGAACTTGGGCTCTGCCTAGGAGAGAATGCAGGGCCAAGACTCGAACTACAAGAGAACATTTATTTGGTAAAATTACAGAGGTGAAAGAAGTAATTTCTACAAGAAATAGGCTTAGGAAACAAGTTACAGAGGCAAAGGAAGGGGCTTTGAGGCTTGAGAGTGAGGAAGCTAAAGCTAACGTGCCTGGGGGGGGGGGGGGGGAGAAGGGAAAGGGAAAGACAAAGGCTTGGGTTGCTCCCTGGAGGGAGAACCCTGGGTCCTCAGTCCTAATGATTGTATCTTAGGGGAGGTCCTAGGGAAAGATCTCATAATATTCAGCAGCTTTCCATGTGTGTCCTTTCAGGCTTGTGGTCTCCACTGATTAATTGGTCAGTGCCAAGACAGGGGTCATCATTCACTGCAGCTGGTCCTGAGGTCAGCCCTGGCTGATTTTGCTGCTTTTCTGGGCCTGGAACTGGAATACAACTGAGGCCTAGATGTTATCTCTAGGGAGGATAGGTCAGGGGGTCCAAACTTTGATATGCTAGGGGAGGAAAAGCCATCCTGGGGGCATAAGTCCCACCCTACAATTGTCTTTACTAGGCACTCGGGGCTTTGCACCTGGTGACCTTCTGTACCTGGCCCATTGTCCTTGCTCTGCTCATGACTGTCTGTCTAACTGCCTATTACACCTCTAAGACCCCAGGGACAGCTAACCCAAGACATATCTTCTCAGTTGATTGTAATTATCTATTCATTTCTCTGTCTCCATTATTACACCGTAAGCTCCTTGAGAGCCAGATCTGTGTCCTCAGGACCTAAAACCATGCCTCGCACACAGTCGGCAAATATTTGTGGAATTAATGGTTTAGAGGATTTTTACCGACAACAAAACAAAAAGGCAACAAACAGCTCTGACAAAGGGTTAATATTCAAAATATAAATGAACTCATAAAGCTCAACACAAAACAAACAATCCAATTAAAAAATGGGCAGAGGACCTGAACAGACACCTCTCCCAAGGAGACATGCAAACAGCCAACAGATATAGGAAAAGATGTTCAACTTCACTAGCTAGAGAAATGCAGATCAAAACTACAATGAGACACTGCCTCAGACCTGTTAGAATGGCTATTATCAATAAGACAAATAAGTAATAACAAGTGTTGGAGAGGTTGTGGAGCAAAGGGAACCCTCATTCACTGCTGGTGGGAATGTAGACTAATACAACCACTATGGAACGCAGTCTGGCGATTCCTCAGAAAACTAAGAATGGAGTGACCATATGACCCAGCAACCCCTCTCCTGGGTATCTACCCAAAAAACTCAAAAACATATATTCACAAAGATATACTCACCCCTATGTTCATTGCAACATTACTCACAGTGGCCAAGACATGGAGACAACCAGTGTCCTTCAATAGAGGACTGGATAAAGAAGATGAGGTACATATATACAATGGACTACTCAGCCATAAGAAAAGACGAAATACTGCCATTTGCGAAGGCATGGATAGACCTTGAGAATATTATGCTAAGGGAAATAAGTCAGTCAGAAAAAGGTAAGAACCATATGGTTTCACTCATATGTGGGATATAAAACTGAAACTTATGGACACAGACAGCAGTGTGGTGGTTACCAGAGGGAAGGGAATGGAGGGGGTGAGAGTGGGTAGGTGGGGTCTAATATAGGGTGATGGAAGATGATTTGACTTTGGGTGGTAGGCACACAGTGCAATATATAGATCTGGTATCATAAAAAGGTACATTGAAAACCTACATGATCCTATTAATCAATGTCACCCCAATAAATTTAATAAAAAAATTTTTTTAAATAATATGTATTGAAGTTTCGACTAAAGAATTTATTCTAGAAAATGTGGAAAATGCAGAAATGTACAAAGAGGGAAGTAAAAGTCATTTGTAATCTCCTGTTCTGAGATAACCTCTTTTCATTTATGAGTGAGTTTTTCAGAAAGGGACTACTGTGTAAGAGAAAAAAGGAACTACTGTGTAAGAGTAAAATGTAGGAAAAAAATCAGGCAACAGTGAGTCTTGCATAGAAAGTGGAATTAAAAGACTAATTAGAACGGGGCTTAGACTCTAGGTATAAAATGATAAATGTATGGACTAAATGGGACTAGAAAAGAACTAAAGGAATGTCATAAACACATGAGATGCCAGGACCTGGAAAATGATTAAAGGTGGTGGTGAGTGGGGAAGAGCATCAAATGGCCAAAAGTTAATAAAATTTGTTAAATAAATGAAAAATTTCGAGATTGGGTGAATGGAGGTATGTTCTTACTCTTTTATTCCTTCATCAAGTATTTATTGGGCCTCTCTCCTACCCCAGGCACTGGTCTAGTTGCTACAGCACATCAGTGAACACAACAGCGAAGCCACGTCCTTCCTGTAGCTTCAGCTCTGGTGGTAGGAATCGAGGCACCAACGAGAGCAACAGGCAGATTTAGGCTGGGAGAGCAATCGGGGAAAGTTAAAAAGTTTAAATGATTTTTAAAGAGCCATGTATTCCTTTAATTCCCTGAACATATGGATAATAGGAATAAAACATATTCCGGGCTGTTACACAGTGAGCCGGGGTCTTTTGGGCCAGTGAAAAAAAAAGACAGCTGTTTCAGAGGGAGATATAAAATCTCTCAATTGCCGGGCCAGACGTGGCTCAGTGGTTGAGCATCGACCTAGGATCCAGGAGATCGGGGTTCGATTCCCAGTCAGGGCACATGCCAGGGTTGTGGCTAGGTAGCCGATCAATGACTCTCTCATCATCGATGTTTCTCTGAAATCAATAAAGATATGTTAAAAAACAACAACTCTTAATTATGCAATGGCCGGGTTTTGGTTGGTTCCAGAGGTGGATGGGCTGAATTCCTTCCTGATGAAAATTGGGAATTAATTTCTCTCTGAAGAGACATTCCCTAATAAAAAATTCCATTAGTCATCAATACCTAGAAAAACCACAGAAAATTTAAGCAACTTCAGAAGAAAAAACACTAAGTAAATAAAATAGATCAGTTATGGTTACATGAGTATATTCACTTTGTGAAAAATACTTTGAGGGTAACATTTCTAATTTTTATACTTTTCTATATGCATATTATACATATCAAGAAGAAATTTATTTTAAAAGCAAAATGCTCCAGATACAGCTGTTTCTAAAAAACAAAACAAGAACAAAACAAGAAAAGGCTCCCTTGTTTCAGCCTGATAAGAAGAATTGCTGCCTTAGGTTATGATGTTAGGGTACATTGGGAGGCACCTCCCACTGAGTTAGTGAGTGTGGATGCGCCACACTCAAATTCCATCTCTAGTTGGTTCCATAACTAGTTGGTAGAGCACAAACAAATTTTCAAAACTCTCTGAGCTTCATGTTCCTCATCTGAAAAAATGGGAACATTACCAACATCTTAGAGTCATGAGCTTGAAAGAGAGAATGTGTGTAAAGTGCCTGTCCCAGTGCTTTTCATACAGAATGCCCCCATTAGCATTAGGTTCTCATTTCCTCCAACTTCCCTCTTTTACAACTTCAGGAGCTTTCCCAGGTCTGAGCTCCCAATAAAATACAAGGAGATGCTACTGGGTCAAACATGCCAAGGGCTGAAGAGCAGAAGAGGCCCTAGGGAAAGCCAATACCAGCCAGGCCCTGGGACTCTTGAGTAAGAGGGAAAATGTGAAGGGATCCCTGTCATAATTGAAACCCAGCCAGACGCCGCTGCTGAGGTGCCAATGATAATAAGGGAACTTGCAGCTGGAATTATAGCATTTGCTCACTGCACAGACTTTTCCCACAGAAAAACAGAGGGGTAAGTAAAACAGGCAGCAATATGAAATATCAGAAGAGCGGATTTTCCCATTGGATGATTACAGCAGGGAATTTGGGTTTACTTTTTGGTACCAGCCTTACAGGAATGTTTGGTTGACTCATTAAAATCCAATCAGCGGCGGTTTCCATGTGTGCCATCTTCTGACACAGGGCTGTGGGGAGTTGAGAGGGTCTGCTGTCTGCAGCAGAATGTGGCATCAACTTTCTTAAAGTGGTTTTCCCCAAGCATTCCGTTCTCCCTAGTGTGGTGCCCAAGGTAACTTGTCACGGTTTATCTAGCAACAGAATCTGCTTGGCCATTAGTTCTAAAGCTTCCCCTGGTTCCTCCCTCCTTGTTTCAAAACCCACCTTGGCCTTAATCATCGTCTCAGCTTTTTGGTGTCCTCATCGCGTCATATATAGCCCTGGCCTGATGATGGTTTTTTGTTGTTGTTGTGGCTTTTTTATTAAAAAATTTTAAGGTTGACATAAAGCAGGTGTTTCCTTTTCCCAGCCCTTTGCCTCCCTCCACCCACCCTCGCCTCCCCCTCCCTTGGCCTTCACCAAACTATTGTCTGTGTCCCTCGGATATGCATGCACATTCTTTAGGTAATCCCTTTACGTTCTTTATCCAGTATTTTAATGTGCTTTTTTGGTGACTTTAGGGATTTCTTTCTCAACCCACGTAATTCGTTCAGTGTGGTCTCCATGAACTCTGCCACCTTAGACCTATGCAGGCTGTCTCTTCTTCTTCATGAATTTATTAAATATAAAGTAACAATCCCATCAAACTATCACTTAAACAAGAGAAACTTTATTAAAACCACAAATTGCTTAAGTGCAAAAGACACTCCAAAGGTGATATTGTATGTGTCGCTGGGTGGCCTTGGCCCAGGAGAATGTCTGAGCTGCCTGCCTGTCTCTGTTGTCTTAGGGCCTTGGGCTGGCCTCTAACCTTTAAGGGACAGATGAGAGATGGGAAACAGATACAGGAGAGGTGACACATGGAGTCCAATTCCTAACCTCAACATCTCCAGCCCATTTCCTTATTGTTACCACGGAAACAGGGGCTGACACTCAGAAAGGCTTCTGGTCTCTCCTCCATCAGTCTGAGCATATGATACAATGGCTTTTCCTGTCCTGCAGGGGTGGGGACAGAGGAGTCAAGGCAGCTCTTGACTGAAGGTTGGCCTAACAAATAAGCATAACATGCCGGAGGACAAGGGGCTACGTCTTAAGTGGCCACAGAATTTGGAGGTCGAATACACATTCACTACGCACACTTGAGACGGAGTTGAGGCAACAAAACACTATTTATTGGAGTATTAAGTGAAACAGAAAAAGCAAAGTGAGACAGAAAGTAAAGCAAGTCCTCACCACCCGAAGAGTGCTTCCAAGACGCAGGGGAACCGAGGCAGCACCTTGGCTTCAGGGGTGTCTGGTGAGCGTCCCCACCCGAGAGTTCCACCTAGGGCGCCTCGGGAAGCTATTCTTATAGGATTTCTTATAAGTGCTAGATTTATGGAGTTTTCTATAGCAATGGGGCAGGCTACGTGCGGTTACCAAAACCACTGGGGGCCACCTCTACGTGATCCTATGCATGCATTCCACCCGTGGGTCAGCCATCGGTCACCCCGGAAGACTGGCGAGGCCTTTCCGAGCTCACTGCTGCTGACAAAGGAGTCAGTGCCCCGGTGCCGCCGGGCAGAACGTTCCTAGAACACGACAAGTGGAAGGCACAAAGGGACACCTGCTTCCTATTGTCTTTACTTAACATTCGGCCCTTGACCTTTTGAGACTTCTACTTGGGGTATTTTTCATATGTTTTTTGACTGTGAGGACAGCATAGAGTACATGCTTGTGTGCACAAAGGACATAATTGGATCCAATAGTAATAAAAACAATAGCCAAGGACATCTACTCCTTAAAATTTGGCTACCAAGATCTAATCCAATTTGTAACAGCAGATAAATCTAGGCCAAAGAAGTCCTCTCTCTGGGTGATTTGTCCAGACAAAACACACAGATCCTTGAGGTGTCCTTCAATTAGCCAGGAGCTATCGATAAATTAACACAGCACATTCCATTAAACTCTTCACATCCATGATCATGTTACAGTAGGAGATAATCAATAGCAGCCCTATTCTCTAATACTGCTTCCCTAACTTCACTTAATTCTTGATTAATTTCTGATATGGCTTTAGAGGTGGCATTAATGGCCTTACCCAGGCTACATGCTAAGTGACTTATCTCAACATTTAAAGCAATAGACATGGCTGGCAGAATAAAGAAACTAAGGGAAACATACTCTGCAGGGCTAAATAAGGACAGGCCAGATGTAAAATTTAGTGGTAGGCCATGTTTTCTTCCAATTATAGGGGTTGTCACCTCTATGTGACTCTTTTGAGGCATGAACACAGTAAGCCCCCCTATTGTGCATGGCCCACCCATTGAGTTAACAGGTATATAAGAATAGGCCATCCTGCTATAGATTAAAAACTATCCAGTGTGTAATTATACATAAGAAGTTACTTGGTTTGCCATAACAATAGCATTACAATCAAAACGGGATACATAGAGGGGTAGGGATGGCCTAATGGATTCACATTAATATATTCTTCCTTGGGTAAGGGACCCTGGGTCAACTTTATATCCTGAGTCCAGTTGGGGGAACATACTCCTATTAAACAAGAATACAAGTTTGTTCTGCGTATGTTCCTCTGATCACGCAGAAATCAGAGACATTCATCATGTTCTTGGCTAAGTAGGTCCAGGTGTTCTCATCATATTGGAAGGAGAGGGATCCGGAGTTCACTGGTGTCATCCAAACCAGAGTCAACAGGGCTTGGAACACCCACTTCCAAGACCACTGTTTATTCCCAAATAAACATTTGATTAGAGGGCAGAATTTCAATTTTCTCTTGACCAGGAAGCATTAATGCAAAGGTATTACTTCCTTTGGCAACCACTTCAGCCTTAGGAGGAGCAGCAGTAGAGGTGCGTTTGACCCATACTTTCACCCCTATCTTTAGCTCAGTGGAGCCGAAGCCTCCTGTCCTTGTTGTTACAGGAGGAGGGGCATCTAAATGATGACATTGCCCCTTTTGATAAAGGACTATAATCAATTGTGCAATGCGGTCTTGTGCATTGCGGGTGGTAGCTTCAGATGAAACATTATGCAGCAATACTCGAATTTCACCAACAGAAGCTTCATCAATTATTCCAGCCATTATTTGCAGTCCTTTTACTGCTAAGCTGGATCGTGGTGTGATCCAACCAAAATGGCCGGTGGGAATTTTAATTCCCAATCCTGTAGGGACGGTAACAATCCACCCAGGCGGTATATCAACCACCTCTAGAGACCTTAGATGATTGCCAGCTGACTCTAGAGTTCCTAAAAGTGGGGATTGGGAACGTTTGTCTATGGCCCACCATCGTAAGCTTTGCTCAGATGTTCTTCTAATCTGTAGGTTAGGGGTTAACATACGGCCGAGGGGAGTAGTGTCCCCTAAAGGTCTGTTGTTTAACTGTTGTAAAGCCGTATGTAAATTATCTCTCCAATGTTGATATGAATTTTGTCCCAATTTTCTTAGTTTCTCTTTTAGTAAGCCATTCATTCTTTCAATTAAGCCCAATGTTTATGGATAATAAGGGATATGATACAACCATTCTATGCCATGTTGTGGCAAAATGCTTGTGTCTCCTTACCTTTAAAATGGGATCCATTATCACTCTGGACTTGAATTAGAATTCCATAATATAAAATTATTTCTTCTAACAATTTGCAAGTATTCTTCCGAGTGGCCCGAGCAAAAGGAATGGCCACTAGTATTCCAGAATCAGTATCAACACAGGTGTAAATATATTGGCATCTCCTACTCTTTGGTAATGGGCCAATATAATCAATTTGCCAAATTTGAGCAGGCATATTGCCTCTGGCCAATTCCCCTGTCACAATCTTTGGAATGGATCACTGTTGATCCTTTTGACATATTTCACATTGATTATTAATTTTCTTTAATGTTGAGTAGAGGAACATGAATTCCCCACTGTTGAGCCCATCTGTGCATAGCTTGCAGCCCTAGGTGCCCAGTTTGGTAATGGATCCATTTTGCCAGTGCAGCTTCCTCATGATCTTCTTGTGAGGTTGTGGCTATATTTGCCAGTAGGGCAAGGGTTTGATTGTGCTGACATTCAAGAGTATCCTTCTTAGTATGGGCGTCTACATGAAAAACAGACACATTAGTTTTCCGCACAATTTCCCAGATTTCCTTCTATAATGGTTTTCCCCAAATTTCTCTCCTGTGGATCTCCCAACTGTTTTTCCATGTAGGCATCCAAGTGACTAATCCATTTGCCATTGCCCAGGAATCAGTAAAAATATGACATTGCCCTCCCGGTTCCTGTTTAAGGGCCTGGTGGACTACCTAGAGTTTAGCCAATTGGCTGCTTCCACCTCTGCCAATCGTCTCCAAAGTTACTTTGGAGTGAGGGTTATCGGTGATAACCTTCCAATGCCTCTCTCGGCCAACATATTTGGCTGATCTGTCCGTGAACCATGCATGTTTTTTTTGTTTCTGATAGACACACATAGGGATGGCCCCATTTCACAGGAGATTGTAATATTGGTCCTGATGCAGTTAGGGGCTTAACAAAGCAGTCAGTTAATTCCTCTATTACTTCATGTAATTTAGCAATTCCTCCTTTCCCTGCTTTGCCCTATTTTGGATATACCACTTTCATTTGATTATACTATCTTCTTGTGCATGCCCTATTTCATGGGACACTGGGTTGCTATTAATCCAGGTCATAACAGGGATACCGGGCCTCAATGGGACACCGGGCCTCAACAGGACATCATGTCCTAGGGTGAGTTGTTCAGTTTCAGTTAATGCCCAGTATGCTGCTAAGAGCTGCTGCTCAAAGGGGGTGTATGATTGCCCGGCCTCTGGGAGCTTTCACGACCAGAAACCAAGAGGCACCCGTTTCCCTGATTGCATCTGCCATAGGCTCCAGTTAGTGTACTGATCAGAGGCAATCGCATGCAACTCAATTGGCCCATTTTGTGTGGGCCAAAGATCCAAAGCTATTTGGATTGCCACTCCTCCTTGTCCAAAAGCCTGAGTTTCTTTTTCCCCCCATTCAAATTCATATTTCTTCCTAGTAACTTTGTATAATGGTTGTAGGATCATCCCCAGAAGAGGAATGTGGGCTCGCCAATAGCCAAATAACCCTATAAATTTCTGAGCTTCCTGTTTAGTCCTTAGGACTGGGAAATTTTCTGCCTAGCTTTTGGGAAGATTTCCCTATGTCCCTTGTTCCAATTAATTCCTAAAAATTTTACTTGTTTGGCTGGCCCTTGAATCTTGACTGGATTAATCTCCCAGCCTTTCTGTTTCGTATGCTGAATTAGATCTTCTAGAATGACCTGTGTATGCTGTTCTGACTGGGTCTGTATTAAAATATCATCAATGTAATGTGTAATCTGTACACTCCCAGGCAAAGGGAATGTATCTAAATGTTCTGCAACAATCCCGTGACAGGTTGTAGGGCTATGGGGGCACCCTTGCAGGAAACGAGTGAATGTATATTGTCTCCCATTCCACGTAAAGGCAAACTGAGGCCAAAACTTCTTATCAATTGGAATAGTAAAGAATGCATTAGCCAAGTCAATAACAGCATACCAGTTGCCTGGAAATTTTTGGACACGTTCAATTAAAGTAATGGTATCAGGTACAGTAGCATATAAAGGAGGAGTGACTTTATTCACTCCCCTGTAATCTACAGTCATACACCAGGACCCATCTGTCTTTTTCACTGGCCAGACTGGGCTATTCCAAGGAGAAGTTGTGGGCACTAAGACTCCAGCTTTTACATAGTCTTGTATCGTATCTTCAATTTCTTGTTGTCCTCCAGGGATTCAATATTGTTTTAATGCCACAATTTTAGCAGGTTCAGGTAATTTAACTGGGGTCATATGTAGGTGCCCTACAGTAATGGGCAGAATTTTAAAAGCCCACACTGCAAATTGATATCTCCTATCATCTAGATCTAGCGACATCCCTTTAATGATGTCTATTCCAATTATGTATTCTTTAATAGGAGCTATTACTACAGAATATTCTCTTTTGGGAAACTGCCCAATCTTCATGGTAAGAGTAACTTGCTTAGCTGTAATTTCAGCACCCCTGAGGCCAGTCATTGTCAAGGGGTGACTTTCAAATTTCTGTGGGTTCCTATAAACTGAAGAGGCCTCTGGTCCAGTGTCAATCAAAGCTCTAGCTACAGTATGGGACCCAATTTTCTAATAAATAGTCAAATCAATATGTGGATGATAATCTCTTCTAGTGATGCTAAAGACACTGGAGTTTGGCTTGATTCCTACGGGGTAGCCTGGAGGAAAGGGTTTAGATCAGGGTGTAGACCCTGACGTGGAAGCGGCGGAGCACTAGGTTCCATGAGCTCTGATTCTCCTACTTCTTTCTTTCTATCTCTCTTCCCATCAGCTGCCTTTCTCGTTCACTTCATCTTCTCCTTATACAGCTTCCACATATCGATGTTGGAATCCCATCTGTTTCCTCTCTTTTGGCTCCAGCCTTTAACAGGCCTGAAACATGTCTCTTCTTGAGACCTTATTGGGATTCAGGGGTCACCCTTTGGAAGGCTGTGTGCTCTCTCTCCAATACCCCATGCCCCCTGACTGGGCCATCCTATCTAGTACTGCTCCCAGTATGTTCCTTGTGTCACTCAGAAGGCAAGCCATCATCAAGTTCCAGTAAGCACAGTTAAAATTGCCCAACCGTGGCGAGCCACCGGCTTCCTTTCCACAGTGCTGACAGCCTGTAGGCAAGTCAGCAGCTGCGGAGGTTTGGCATTAGCAACCCATGTACCCAGTTTTCAGCGAGGCCAGTGCTCTGAGCCCATTCCTGGGCCTGCTGAGAGTATGGGAGTTCTTCTCAACCCTGCACAAGGGGAGCAAGAGCCTCAGTGTCTCCTTTCTTCCCAAATGACACGGTGGTCGCTATCCTGTCGACTAAGCCAAAATGTAGTGACAAGGGGCTACGTCTTAAGTGGCCACAGAATTTGGAGGTCGAATACACATTCACCATGCACACTTGAGACAAAGTTGAGGCAACAAAACACTATTTATTGGAGTATTAAGTAAAACAGACAGAGTAAAGCAAAGTAAGACAGAGAGTAAAGCAAGTCCTCACCACCCGAAGAGTGCTTCCAAGATGCAGGGGAACTGAGGCAGCACCTTGGCTTCAGGGGTGTCTGGTGAGCATCCCCATCCGAGAGTTCCACCTAGGGCCCCTCGGGAAGCTATTCTTATAGGATTTCTTATAAGTGCTTGATTTATGGAGTTTTGACAGCTCTATGCTGTATATGAGGTTTCTATAGCAATGGGGCAGGCTATGTGCGGTTACCAAAACCACTGGGGGGGCACCTCTTCATGATCCTATGCATGCATTCCACCCGTGGGTCAGCTACTGGTCAACCAGGAACGCTGGTGAGGCCGATGGGAGCTCACTGATGCTGACAAAGGAGTCAGTGCCCAGGTGCCGCCTGGGCAGAATGTTCCTAGAATACAACGAATGGAAGGCACAAAGGGACACCTAGTTCCTATTGTCTTTACTTAACGAGGATATAAACTCACTTATAAAATCAACCATATGTGCATAAAGAGATGCATATGTGGTTGGCAGTTAGACAAGAGCAGAACAAAGACGGTGGGCCAGGTATAGAAGGTCACCAGGGCATGAAAGCCCTGGGTGCCTGGCAATGGACAATGGTAGGGTGGGATCTCGCCCCCATTCTGACCTTTCTTCCTTTAGCATATTGCTGGTCATGCAGTTTAGACCCCTCACCTTTCCTCCCTAGAGATAACATCTAGGCCTCAGTTGTATTTCAGCTCCAGGCCCAGAAAAGCAGCAAAACCAGACAAGCAACACCAAGGCTGACCTCAGGTCCAGCTGCATTGAATAATGACTCCCTACCCTGGCCCTGGCCAATCAGTGAAGACCCCAAACCTGAAAGGACACACCTGGAAAGCTGATGAATATTCTATTAAGATTTTCCCCTGGATCCTCCCCTAAAGTCTCCACACTTAAAACCCTTAGGACAGGGGACCCAGTGTGCTCTCCCTCCAGGGAGCAAGCCTGGGCCTTTCCCTTTCCCTTCCCCCTCCTCCTCTTCATACCCCCTCTCCTAGGCGTGTTATTACTACCTCCCTCACTCCCAAGCTCCTAGGGCCCTTCCTTTGCCTCTGTAACTTGTTTCCTAAGCCCATTTCTTCTAGCAAATTACTTCTTCTACCTTTGTAATTTTCTAAATAGATGTTCTCTTATAGTTTGAGTCTTGGCTCTGAATTCTTTCCTAGCCAGAACTCAAGTACCGAGGTTGCTGAACCCAGGACCAGTGTGACTCCCACCAGTCTAACACCCAGTGCCATTCCTGCTGCCTACAATGTAATAGAAGAATGGTGATTATAGGGTGGTTAATATGGCTGAAATATTTTATTCTACTCATATATATAAACTGATTCCTTTGCTGCTTTTCATCTTTTTTTTTTTAAATCCTCACCTGAGGATTCTTCTTCCATTGCTTTTCAGAGAGAGTAGAAGGGAGGGAGAGAGAGAAACACTGATGTGAGAGAGACACATCAATTAGTTGCCTCCCTCATGCACCCTGACCGGGGCTGGGGATCAAGCCTGCAACCGAGGTATGTGCCCTTGACCAGAACCAAACCTGAGACCCTTCAGTCAGAAGGCTGATGTTCTTACCACTGAGCCGAACAGGCTCGGGCCCTTACTTTTATTCTTATATCTTTTGTAGTTCAAATAGTTTATGACTGGCATGTATTATTTATATAATCAAAGAAAATGTTTTAAATTTCCTTGTAATAAAAAGAAAAATATTTACTTATGTTTATATCAGATACTTGTTCTCATTCTCAGCGTGTAATCCTGGTAGCCATTAATTTAATTATCCTGAGAAATTAGACATAGAAAGCACACCAATTGTGGTTTCTACATCATCCACCTTATGTGGGCAGATTCCATAGGGATATGGTATGTGTGTAGGTGTTGTTGTGGGTGGCACCAACGGAGTGGCTTAGAAATTGAGAGGAAAAACCCCACTAAACATACTTTCATAGTGTAGGGAAGGCAAACCCATCTCAGGCTTTCAGTTGGAATCTAACAGAAAGACAAATTAACAAGAGAAAAACGTTTTATTAAGTGAGAGCAGTGCACATCATGCGGGAGAAACCCAAATGAAAAATAACTCAGAGTGGCAGCTTAGAGTCCCAGCTTATTGACCATCTTCAAAAAAATCAATAAATTTGTAGAGAAATTACAAGACAAAGGAAAGCAATTTTAGGTTAGTTTGCAGACTCCTCTGGTGCCTTCTCTGGGCTGTATACAGTAAAAAGAGAATTTTCATCTTGCCTTTAGGCAAAAAAAGAGGAGCTTTTCCTGCATTTGCTCTTTTTTTTGTCTTTAGCTCGAAATAATTTCTATGTCAAAGAGGCATATTTTAGGGTGAAATATTCTAGTTTCCTTCAGTGGATTTAGGGTCTGGGAATGAAATCAGAATATGAACAATCTACTCAGGGTTACAAATGCTAAAGTAGAAAACACAGCCTACTAAGCTGTTTGAATGGGGCTCGAGCCAAGTTGTGTTACCAGAACTGTGCCCTGGAAGGCTGGCTGCACCTGGATTACAGAAAAGCAGGATCCAAGTTTTCCAGGAGCAGACAAGAGTGCGACTAAAGATGTTATTTTCTTGAATTATGCCTAAAGCACGGCTGTTTAGACACTGTTGCCACTTACTATGAAATATTTAGCATTTATAAAATAAATTTTAGCCATGATTCATGCTGCTTTGCAGGGCTTATTAATCATCTGATGGACTCGGTATTAGAAAGGAGGAAGTTCCTTGCTGACTCCACAGAGCGGATCTTCTTGGAAAATCCCAAGAGCTTTGTTATTCATAATGAAACTAAGATGTGAAACTTGAGGTCATGAGTTGCCTTGGTGCTAAGGAAGGGCCTCTGTGTTTTATCTGCATTTGAGGTAAGTCAGGTAATCATCCTGCTGCAGAGAGAATCCCTCTTCCGATTTTGTAAAGCAATGCTCAAGTAGCTTCATTCATTTCGTGTGTGTGTGTGTGTGTGTGTGTGTGTGTGTCCTTTCACCTTCCCTTCCCTGGATTATCTTCCTCTTCTGACTCCTTTTCTTTCCCTTTGGGCCCCTGTGATTTTCCAGTAGGACCACACATGGTTTACTTTGGTCAAGACCCTGGCATATCCTAACTCTGGATAATAGAAGGGCTTCCAGTGGAAAAGCTCACTCAAAAACTATGTCCCTTGTGAGCTAACCATGTCTCAGTTTTCCAGTAGAAACCAGTCCTGACCTTCCACATTTGTCCAGGAGATAACAAATCAATGACCAGAGAGAGGGGAACAAATCAGAGAGAATCAGCACAGTTCTCTTCCAAGAGGGAGAAGAGATACTTTTTAAAATAAGATTTCCCCCTATATTTCTCTCCTTTCCTTCAAGCTCCATTCATGCTGACAGCAGACTGTCTCTTGCCTTAACATTTGTGACCCTGAACACATTATTTGCTTTCTGACTTCTTTCCAAGAGTTTAAATCCACTGAAGTTTTTTCCATCTTTCTGAGTTCTCTCTGCAATGATGATACCCATGATATCAGTAGCTTTTTAAGGGACCATCAGACAATACTTTGTAGGAGGATTTGTTGAAAGGCAGCTGAGACCAAGTGAGGCTTTGGGGGGCTCTGATTTGTTTGAATGGAAATGGCTCAAGAATTGGGGTGGGACATTTAAATATTTCAAAAATTTGCCTTAGATAAGCCCTGATTTGAGTGCATGCATAGATAGATAAGAGACTGCCTGCTGTGGAAATGTGAGCACGTACCTGTGTCAGGTCCAGTGGTGTCACCTCCACAGTTTTATTTCAGTTCATTTCAAGTCAAACACCCATTTATTGACTGCCTAGTAATAGTACTCCTTTGTGTTCTTTGAAAGCTAACAAAGGGTATATGATGATTGCTAGTTCATAAAAAATTATACAATTTGTAGAAAAGTGAGACAAAAAACTTAAAATTATACTAAATATATTAATAATAAAATAATGATACTATAGCACATCCACTATGAGGAAAGGACCATGTTAGGTAGCTCGCATATAAAGCATGTCTGAACCAGCCCAGCTGTGCCAGATATAATGCATTTTTAAAAATTTAACTTTAAATCTGAGCTGGTAGGAAATTCATCTCAATCATACTGGCACTCCATCTCCCCCATGATGATTCATGCCACCTGCATATCCTTTCAGTTCTGCTGGATGGGGCTTCTGTGGCATGCCTGCTTCAGGGACACCAGAGCACCAGACCTAGCATCTCACTTCCCTGCTGCATCTCCGGTGATTCTTTCTGTGGCCCCACCACATCCACGCAGTGCTGCTGTGGAGAGGGACCCAGTTCTTGGCACCCAGAACACCCACCACTCCCAGCATTGGCTCAGTTTAGGAGAAATCCCTCTCTTTTCAAACTAGATTCACATTCATGGCAGGAAGTCAGAAATTGAGTAATGGGTTCAGGATTACAAATGTTGAGTCAGGAAACGGACTCCACTGCTGCTTGAATGGAGCTCAAAGGAAAGGAGAGAAATATATGGGGAAAATCTAGTATTTTAAAAATCACCTTGCCTCACTCTTGAAGAGAACTGTGCAGGCTTTTGGATTTATTCCCCTCTCTCTAGCCATCGATTTGTTTTCTCTCTGTTCTGATCTAACCCACAGTACAGCTGGTCAATCCTTTGTAAGAATTCCATTATTTTTTACTGACACACAGAACAACAGACTTGTCTTTTGTCATCTAAATAGTGTCTCTAAAGCCCAGATCTCTTGATGAGATGCAATGTCAGATTAGGCAGAATTGGTGTCATGGGTCATTTGCTGACCCAGCAATGTACAATATATGCCACTGTATGACATACATTCTCAATGAGGGTGATATCACCCGGAAGTGGGTGAAAATTGTTCATTGGGTGCAAAATTGTTTTTTATGTATAAAGGACAGATATACATACAGTACATAAACAGATATATAGTATATTTCTGGTATTAAGATTTCATAAGGAGAATGTCTAAAATGCCTATTTGGAAGAAGCAATAATAAAAGAAATGTTGAAAAACACTGCTGTAAATCTTGGTGATTGTAAATAATGCTGCAATGAACATAGGGGTGTATTAATTATTTCAAATTAGTGTTTCAGGTTTCTTCAGATATATTCCTAGAAGTGGAATCGCTGCGTCATAAGGCAGTTCCATTTTTAATTTTGCGAGCTGACTCCATACTGCTTTCCACAGTGGCTACACCAATCTGCATTCCCACCAACAGTGCACCTCAAGGGTTCCCTTTTCTCCACGCCCTTGCCAACACTTGTTTGTTGATTTATTGATGGTAGTTTAGTCATTCTGATAGGTGTGAGGTGATATCTCATTGTGGTTTTAATTTGCATTTCTCTGCTGATTAATGACATGAAGCATCTTTTCTTATGTCTATTGGCTATCTGTATGTCTTCTTTAGAGAAGTGTCTATTCATGTTCTTTGCCCATTAAAAAAAAAAAAAAAAGATGTTTTTATGGATTTTTTTTTTAGAGGGAGAGAGGGGAGAGAGAGAGAGAAACACTGATGTGAGAGAGAAACATAGATTGGTTGCCTCCTGCACACACTCCAGTGGGGAATTGAACCCAAAACATGGGTATGTGCCCTGGTGGGAATCAAACTCTCCACCTTTTGGTGTACCTACTGAGCCACACAGGCCATGCACCTTTGCCCATTTTTTAACTGGATTTTTTGTTGTTGTTGTTTAGTTGTACAAGTTCTTCATAAAATTTGGACATTAACTCCTTATCAGATGTATCATTGGTGAATATGTTCCCCATTCAGTGGGTTGTCTTTCATTTTGTTGATGGTTTCCTTTGCTGTGCAAAAACTTTTTAGTTTGATGTAGTCCCATTTAATTTTTTCTTTTGTTTCCCTTGTCCAAGGAGACATATCAGAAAAAATATTGCTATGAGAAAGTGCCCACCAGTAGATGAGTGGATAAATAAGCTGTGGTACATTTACACAATGGAATACTACTTGGCCATAATAAAGAAGGAAATCTAACCCTTTGACACAGCATGAATGGACCTGGAGAGTATTATGCTAAGTAAATAATCCAGTAAGGAAAATACAAGTAACATATGATTTCACTTATATGTGGAATCTAATGAACAAAATAAATAAACAAAATAGAACCAGACTCATAGATACAGAAAACAGACTGACAGCTGTTAGAGGGGAGGGGTTGGGGGCTGGGTAAGAAAAAAACAAACAAAAAAAAACAAAAAAAACAACAACTCATAGACACAGACAACAGTATGGTGATTACCAGAGGCAAAGAGTGTGGGCGGAGGTAGAAGAGGGTAGGGGGAGATAAATGATGACAGGAGGCTCGGCTTTGGGTGGTGAGCACACAGTGCATTATATAGATGAGGTATCACAGAACTGCACACCTGAAAGCGATATAACTTTATTAACCCATGTCATCCCAATAAATTCAATAAAACTTTTTAAAAAAGAGGGAGAAACAAGATGGCAGCGTAGATAACAGCTGTACCCGCTGCCCCCACAACCACATCAAAATTACAACTAAAATACAGAACAACCATCACTCAGAGCCTCCTGAGATCTGGCTGAACAGAAGCCCCACAACCAGGGAGCTGAAGCAGCACCGAGAGGGGGAGGAGGGGCGGAGATGAGGGCAGATTGGGGTTGAACCGGAGACTTGGCCGCGGGCCCACACCCGGTGCCGAGGGTTAAACCCGGGAGGGAATCTCAGCGGCAGAGGTCTTCTGGAGGAGCGAGCGGTCGTAGCCCCACAGCAGGCCCCCAGCCCAGGGGTCCAGGGCCGGGAAGAGACATCCTCACAACTTTGGGCTGTGAAACCAGCGGGGATTGTCACTGAGGGTCGCGGAGGCTGCGGGAGCCCCAGCAGCTCCTCTAAAGGGCCCGGCACGGACTGACTCGGACGTTCCCTCTGAGCCCAGCGCCGGGCAGAAGCCTGAAGGGACCCGGGACACTCGGGGAGGAACTAACCTGCCTGAGATCCGGGCGAGAGGCGGAGGGCGGCTTCCTCCCGGGCAGAAGGGCTGGCGGAGGCCATGGCTCCTTGGGCGAGTCCTCCCCGCACACAGCCGGCAGGCAGGCACCATATTTGAATCCCCAGCACCTGACTCCCACCTTTGCCCCACCCCCGTGATTCCCGGAGGCCCCGCCCCTCCCCACCTGGTGGTCAGACTCGACAACACTGGATTACAACCCTACCACATCCACGAGTGACACTCAAGGGGCGCACTTGGTGAACACCAAAGCTCCACTGAAGTAAATCTTGCTCCATAGGGGTGTCTCCAGCACAGCAGCTCTCTGGCTGTAGTTGCTGCTGGTCCTCACAGCTGATTGGCCTGGGGGTCAGTTCCTCCCGGTGAGGCCAACAGCAACCAAGGCTCAACTACAAGAGGACAGTGCACACAGCCCACACAGGGGAGCACCTAGAAGGCCCAGCTCAGGTGACTGGGGAGGCTGAGCCACTGGACCCTACAGGACACCTACTACACAAAGACACTCTACCAATTCCAGGAGACAAAGCAGCTCTACCTAATACATAGAAACAAACACCTGGAAGCAGCCAAAATGTGGAGCAAAGAAACATGTCACAAAGGAAAGAACAGAAGAAATCTCTAAAAGAGGAACTAAATGAAATAGATCCAAGCAAGCTAACAGATACAGAGTGCAGAATTTTGTTTATAAGGATGTTTAAGCAGACTATTAGGGAAATAACTGAGAAAATCTATAACAAAGTACCAATTTGAAATGAAGGCTACAGGAACTGAAATGAAGAATAATTTACAGGGAATCAACAGTAGAGTAGAAGTTGCTGAGAATCAAATCAGCAATTTGGAACATGAGGAAACAAAAAACACCCAATCAGAAGACAAAAAGAAAAAAGAATCCAGAAATATGAAAATAGTATAAGGAGCCTCTGGGACAACTTCAAGAGGTCCAAAATTCATATTATTGAGATACCAGAAGGGGAAGAAAGAGACCAAGGAATTGAAAACCAATTTGAAAAAATAATTACAGAAAACTTCCCTTACCTGGGGAAAGAAATAGACTTACAAGTCCAGGAAGCACAGAGGGTCCCAAACAAGAGGAACCCAAAGAGGCCCACAGCAAGACACATCATAATTAAAATGCCAAAGGTTAAAGACAAAGAGAGAATCTTAAAAGCAGCAAGACAAAAACAGTTAGTTATCTATAAGGGAGCACCCATACCACTGTCAACTGATTTCTCAACAGAAACTTTGCAGGCCAGAAGGGAGTGGCAAAAAATATTCAAAGTGATGAAAAACATGGAACTACAACCAAGATTGCTCTACCCAGCAAAGCTATCATTTAGAATTGAAGGTCAAATAAACAGCTTCACAGATAAGAAAAAGCTAAAGGAGTTCATCACCACCAGACCAGCACTACAGGAAAAGGTGAAGGGTCTTCTTTAAGAAGAAGCAAATGAACAAAAGAATCTGATGAACTAAATAGATCCAGAGACACTGATGCATGCAAGAGACGATCATATTTCAGAGGAAAGAAGGAAGGGGGGTGGAGGGTGAGAAGAGATTAACCAAAGAAGTTATATGCATATGTGCATAACCCATGGACACAGTCAGTAATGGGGTGAAGGCCTGGGGAGGGGGTGGGAGCGAGGTAGAGGGAGTCAATTGGGGGGGGGAATGGGACACCTGTAATACTCTCAACAATAAAGATAAATTAAAAAAAAAAAAGAATAAGTAGCACTGGTCTAGGTATTACAAAAGTAAAAGAAACAATATTTATGCACAGGCTGGGCAGTTTCATGCATTATCTTATTTAATCCTCAAAATAGTCATTTATGGGTGAGGAAACTGAACTGAAATAACTTGCTCAAAGCCTCACAGTTCATAGGTAGCATAGCTGAGGTTTGAGACCAAGTCTGTTTCCAAAGCCTTCCTCTTCCCATGAAACCAGGTTGCAAAGTCTAAATCAGTTCAGTGATATCTTAGTCATTATCTCTACCCTTAGGTATTTACCTTGTTGTTGGAGGGCAAGGACAGGAAAAAGAACAGCTGACTAATACTACACATGAGAATGTCATCACACAGTCTCCACCTTGTGATGTCCACTATGGACATCTGCTTCCTGCTGTATTTTATGTCTTAGTATATAATCATTTGAAGGGAAGCCATTTGCTGGGGGAAGAAAACAGACAAGAAAAAGACACTCTGGCAACTTAACTTTTCCTACCTCCTCCCTCTACTCTTTTTCTCTGGGCTGCACTCAGTGTGACTGTCCTCATTTCCAAACCCTACACGTTCCAGGGGTCTCACCAGTATCCCTTTGAGAAGAATGCCTTGGGGTTAGGGAACTCAACTAATACAGTTTTTGGCTGAGCACTAGCTTGACAGACAGTAGGTTTCTAACCAATTACTCCAACATTCTCTGACTTATGGAGAGCCAAGTACTAGCACCATCTGGGTCAAGTTCCAGTTCATTATGGAGGAAGGACTCTGATCCATCTCCACCATCAACATCAGCTCCTTTCTGGGCTGTTTGTGTTTCTTTGCTAGGAGCAGATCCACTTGTGGTTAAAAAATGTTATTTAGGTTAACTTTTCTCCTATGTGAAAATAGTTAGGTGCTGTAACTCAACTACGACATGACCAGCATACAGGGACCGAGGTAAAGTGAGAAGGCAAAGAATGAACATTTACTGAGGCCCTATCATATGAAGCTGGGTGCTTTTAATGGATTATGCTATTTATTCTTTATAAAAACTTAATAGTAGCCCATTTTACATATGAAGAAAAGTAAGCATGGAAAAGTTAATTTGTCGAAGTCCACAGAAATGGCCAGGGTGACTGGAAATCTACAGTCACCTATGTAGGGGCAGAAATTTTTTCTCTTCTTCCCTTCTAGGTTCTTTGGTTGGTCTAATAGTTAATTTAACATGAGCTATATTAACAGGAGATAAACAAATTTTGTGTATAATACAGGAGGCTTATAAAAATATGAGACTCCCCAGATGAGTACTAGATTTATCAGGGGATCACTTCATAAGGTATAGAAATGTCTAATCACTACATGGTACACTGGAAATTAATATAATACTGTATGTCAACTGTGATTGGAACATACATTTAAAAAATTTTTTAAAAATCTGAAACTCCCCAGTAGTCAGGCAATTGAGGCTTATATGCCATCCTGAGCCAAGCTGAAGGGAGGGGGGGCAGTCTGGGGCTTCAAAGGGGAGGAAGACAATGCATAAGAAAATACAAAGAGCAGATGTTTTGTAAACAGAAGTTTGGGGTGGGAGTGGGGGGAGGCATGCACATAAGTCTTTTTGATAGAAAGTTATCTCTGATGACAGTTAGGAGGGAGATAAAAAGCTCTTCTGGGTCTGCTGAGCCCTGATTGTCTTCAGTTCGATATAATCTATATGCCACAGTGGCACATTCTTGGGGGGTGCATTCTGCTTCTCCTCACCCACACCATTCCCAGGATTGTTTGGCTACTCCTGGCCCTCACAACAGCAAAGGGGACAGCGTGGCTTTAACTGGAAAGCTTGAGGGTATCACAGTATTATTTTTGTAGTTTGCATTAGTAAGATACCCTTAGGTAGACATAAATCTGAAGAAAAATTAAAGTGATACACACGACAAAATGAAGTGTGTTGTGACAACCGGTCAGGACAGAATCAAGAGACCTCCCAGGCGTTTTCTCAGGCCATTCATTTCCCTTTTCTGGATTTCCATTTCTTTATCCATAAAAGGAGAGGGTTAACCAGCTAAAATTTTCTTTCTGCATGAACAGACTTGGTGAAAGGGTAACTAAGGAATTTCTTGCTGTATTTGGGGAGCATATCTCTTTCCTTGTCTTTGCCAAAGACCACTTTTCCTTTTACCTCTGAATCCTCAGAGATGACACCACAACTAGTTGATGATGATTATATCAGGGTTCTACCTTAAAATGTCCTGGTGTCAAGCTCAGAAAGGAAACTATGGGATAGAGAAGCTTCGTGTTATAAAATCTGCCTTTTAATAAGGAAACTCTTATCAGCAAAAGTTGTCCCTCTTAAGAGGAACTCTGATCTTGGCTACTTTCTGCATAGACATGTTTTTCTTCACATAGAGCATTACCAGTGGCCCCATGATTCTCACTTCCTTCAGTGTCTCCTGGAACTCATGTCTCTGCTGGGACACCTAGTTTCTAGTTGTGGTCAAGATTGCTACTGGAACCACAATGTTTTTGAGTCCATCTGTCTGCATGCACTGGCGCAAAGAAATACACAAGCAAGCTAGAAAGAAAAATAGTTTAATGTTGAATTGGCCAATCCAGAGACAGGAAACTAATGCTAAAGATCCTATTTCCCCACGCACGCACGGCACGTAGGCTACAGATTCTAGAGGGCAACATCACAAGGTACTGCCGGGGAGGGGGTTGAGTTCGTGCGGGGGGCTGATTGGTCAGAGATGAGATAAGAGTAATAAATCATTTCTTCAGGTCTTGAGGCCATTTCTGAGGTCTGCTCCTGTGTCCCTCTGTCTGGTCTCATAGGAAAGTAGCCCGGGGGTCATTAACATAACTCAGGTCAAGATGCTATCTTTAATTTGCCACAGTTGCAGACCCTGTGACCATTAGTCAGGTCTAGACTACTGTCTTCTACTGCCTAGGGCTTTGCTGATTATGGATGGAAGGGTTAGGTCTCTGAGGGGTATAGAGAGAAAGAGATACTGTTTCTAGAGCTAGGATTTAAAGCTAAACGTAATCAAAGTCATAAGGACTTGAGCATAATCTTTTTGCAGCTCCTTCTACCACAGGAGAGAAGTCTGAGCATGTAATTGGTCTCCCCTGTCATTCCCAGTACCAATCTCTTTCAAATGTCTTACATAAGAGTGCCGTAAAAGGAGGCTGTCAGATCATTGAACTATTAAGGTGTGTCAGCAGTAAGCCAAATACTTTTCTCTATATTTTAATGTAATTCTTCTAACTCCTGAGGTAACTACTATTATTTCTATTTTACAAGTGAAGAAATGAAGTCTTAAAGAGATTAAAGTGATTGTCCAAGGTCATAAAATGATGGATCTAAGATTCTGAAGCAGGCCTATTTGACACTAGAACTTAAACTTACAACCACTGCAGTGTTCTATGGCTGCTCATAGGGCCCTCACCTCCTTGACCCACAGGGAATTCAGTGACCCGAGACCCAGAGACCATTAAAATGTGGGTGTAGTTTTCTATTTTTCAAAACCTTTCTGTGAGAACATTCTTTCACTTCCTTTGTATCTTAGACAGCTTTAATTTTGTATCTTACATCCTATACTTTCTAGACTTCCTGAAATCTTCCAAGAACCAGATTCCTTCCTGCTATGACCAAGACCAGTTCTTGTGTCCTGTCCGTGGGGTTTAGGAACACACCCTCTATGTAGTAATTGCTCCCACAAAGGAAGTTTACTACTGATAACCTTTAGGCCTTATTCTCCAACTAGAGTCATTCACACATGTTTATTGAACACCTACTAACTTCAAGGTAGTTTTAGGCACCAAGAATACAATGGTGGACAACACAGGCAGACCCTGCCCTCATGGAGCACCATCCTGCTGGTGGAGAACCAGCCCCTCCTATATTTCTGCTGAATCCTATTTTTTTCCTTCTTTCTAGCCAAACTGCCATGTTCCTCTTATGATTATATATATACACACACACATATATATATGTATATATATATTTGGTTAATTCTCACTCCAGTATATATTTTTTCCATTGATTTCTAGAGAGAGTGGAAGGGAGGGAGGGTGCGGGAAGAGAGAGGAAGAGAGGGAGAGAGGAACACTGATGTGAGAGATATGTAAGAGAGACACATAGACTAGTTGCCTCCCACATGCACCCCAACCAGGGCAGGGATTGAACCTGCAACCCAGGTACATGCCCTTGACTTGGAGTTGAACCCAGAGCCCTTCGGTGTGAAGGCCGATACTCTAACCACTGAGCCACACTGGCCAAGGCACCTCATATGATTCTTGAGATATATTCAATATTTGAAAAGGTCATCTTTTCAAAGGTCACATAATTCTTCTATGTGAACTTCCTTTCCATGAATCCTACAGCCACACCTGGTTGCAAATTTAAGATGCATGATGTTTTCCTCTCAGGCCAAGGGGAAGAGAATGAATATTAATGAGCACCTATAGTATGTGCTGGTATTTAAAATACATTGTCTCATTTAATCATCACAAAAGCATAAGGAAGCCAAGGTTACCATTCTCATTTTCAAATGAAATACCTGAAGGTTTTAGAGGTCAAATCCCAGAGTCTGAAAAAAGCAGTTTGGAGGTGGATGCCAGGTACCATGCAGAAGCCTCCTTTCCTTCCTACTCAAAAGCCTCAGGGGAATTCTAGGGAGCAGCCAGCATTCCCCAGGCCTGGAAGATGGGTCAGAGCAATGACCCATCTTGCTCTCACCGCCACCCCAGACTGTTCATATGGAATCAGGAGATTGCCCCACTCTGCACTTCAGCCTTCACAGTTCATTCTTTGATTCTTAAACGTTTTCAGTCTTCAAACTTTCTCTATTGACTGAGAGGCAGATTCTGTGTTAATGGGACAATTAGGTCACAGGGGAAGGAAGGTGAGCTGATAGGGAGGTAGAAAGGTTCCAGAAGCAAACTTTTTCTAACACCTAAAATTGAAGTGTTGGCTTTCATGCTGCCAACTCCAGACAGTTTCCTCCAGGGAAATTTGCTTCTGGAATCTCTCTACTCAGCTCCTCATTTGGGAATGGGCCTCCGCTCAGACAGTTGAAGATGTGAAGTTATAGAAACAGACCTTAAGCCTGTACAACACATACAACAAACATCAAAGCGTCATACTATTTTTAACTTTTCTGTAATAAACATGGAACCTCTACACTACAGTTCTCTAGGGAGCTAGGTTCAGCTTGGAGAGGATTCCTCTATTCTAGCAAAAGCATTTTACTTACCTAATCCTCTAAATTTAGTTATTCGTGGTTTTTAAAATTTTTTAAAAAAATATATCTTTATTGATTTCAGAGAGGAAAGGAGAGAGAGAGAGAGATAGAAATATCAATGATGAGAGAGTCATTGATCGGCTGCCTCCTACACGCCCCCAACTGGGGATTGAGCCTGCAACCCGGGCTTGTGCCCTGACAGGGAATTGAACCCCGATCACCTGAATCCTAGGTCAATGCTCAATTGCTGAGCCATGTCCGGCCAGGCTGTGTTTTTTTTTTTAAATAAAAGTTTAGTTTACCTATAACAAACATAAAGAAAATATTACAGTGAAAATTCAGGTACTAAACTTCCTAAAGATGTATTTTTTAGTTAGGTGCTCAGTATTTCTTGTATAATGGCTTATTTTGCAGGGTGGGCAGAAGCAGGGGCTTATTTTGTTTGAAGAAATATAACCTTGAGTTGTCTGAGTGAGTGATAACTTCATTGCTAACTGACCCCTTGATGGGTTAGATGGGAATTGACCCATTGTTGGTCCTAGAGTAAGGTCATGCTTGTGTTTGTGGGTTTTTTTAAATACATAGAAAGATGATATCAGCTATGAGTCACTCAAAGGATTTCATGTTCATAGAGTCTGGCCTAAAGGCTATATAAAGAGAGACATTTAAGGAACTTGTACTAAGAAGGACAGGGTGACTTAGGTTAAGTCATTTAGGAGAAGTTTAGAATGAAGTTTCTTCTCTTGATCCTGGTCCTGCAGGTCATTGCTCCCAGAGCTGTTTCTTCTACACTCTCTGTAGAAAACTATGTGACATATGCTGTTGTAAGTATTAACTGCTATAGTATTTATGTAGCCTGATTTCTGTCTTTAAGATGTATTGCATTGACCAGTTTTATCGTGAAAAGTACTATTCGAAAACTGGCTTAAGAGGCTATTTGATTTTAGTACTGAATTTTTCTTTGCCAAAGAGGAATGTAATAAAGAGATACTGGTTTTGAAGGAATGTTATAAAATTGGTGGGTGAATTTGTCCCTTCTACTAAAAAGCTTAGGCCAAGGGATTTTAGTTAAAAATAATTGGTGTTCTACTTCTCTTATGGCATTTTACATTAACCATTTAATGCAGGTTAATAATCTGAGCTTTGAACAATGTCTTGATTAATTTAACCACTTCAGTCTGCCATGATAATTCAAAAATACTCTTTACCTTCATTATCTCAGACATTTCTTCCCGAACAGTTTTTAAAATATGATTTTTTCAATTCATGTCTTTCCCCTAACTACGTAAGTTCAGATGAGTTCCCCATTTTCTAAGGCTGTTTGAATTTGTCATAGTTGTCCACTTGTGTTGAGCTTTGTATTTTTAGGCAAGAAAATTTTATCCCAACTTAATAGTTTGTGAATCCTGACAATAAAGGTTTTGCTGGCTTACTGAATGCCATGGTGTGCTAGAGGCTGAAATAAGTTTTAAAAAGTAGAAACAATTTGAAGAGGTGGAGACATGAAGGTGTTTTCAGTGGGCTTCCAGGAATCAATCTTGCTAATGTTTATAACACGTCTTTGACAGCACAAAAAATTTAAATCTTTTTCTCATTATGATTAATTGCCTGATACCTGGTTTGAAAACATCAGTGGGCAGTTGATCCATATATGCAGAGCTGCAAGAGAAACCTTTCAATGTATAATAATGTAATACCAAATGTATTTTTTTCCAGAGGTACTTAAAACTGTTTTATGACTTCAACATAGAGGAATTTCCAATGACAAAAATGAAAACCAATGAGAACTTCATGGAGAATAAAGTTCAGGTAATGCAACAATTCTTTGGACTAAATGTGACAGGGAAACTGGACAAATCTACCCTGGACATGATGCACAGACCTCGATGTGGAATACCTGATGTTCATAATTTCAAGACATTCCAAGGGACGCCAGCATGGAAGAAACATTTTATTACCTACAGGTAACATCATAGCCATGTATTTTTTCTGTTTTCCCATAGGTCTGACTTCTAGAAACCAGAAGCATTTAGATAGAGCCCTAAATCTGGTCGTGGATAGAAGCCTCCCTCAACTGTTAACACCATCCCTCCGCTAAAGTTCACTGTCTCTAGAGGGGAGGATTGCTCACTCAGGGATTGCTTGGCTTGCCAGTCCAGACCAGAGGAGGAAGGCTGCAGACAAAAGGGCAATGAAGTTAAATCTACAATAAATAAGGCACAGGAGAATGTTTTCTGGAGTAGTCAGGATGAATAAATGCAGAAGTCTTGGAGCAGGGGCAAAAGGCATATGCTTCTGTGAATGTAAATTGTTCGTAATGGTGACCTGTAAATAATAAATGAGAAGGAATTAAGTTAGATTCTGTTTAAGGAGGAAGCTGTCCAAGGATAAATGTTTCTGTAGTATAAGAAGCACGTTTGTTTGTTTTAATCAGGACAATTAATTTGTGAAATAAAAAAAATTCACTCTCCAATGATGCTATTGGAGTATCATAATAAGACCAAATTAACACATAGGTTTCATATATTTTTCCTTTTTTCATTTTGCTGATAAAGAATAGATAATTACACTCCTGACATGAAGCGTGAGGATGTTGACCATGCCATCCAGAAAGCTTTTCAAGTATGGAGCCAGGTGACCCCCCTGAAATTCACGAAGGTTTACGCACGCGAGGCTGACATTGTGATTCGTTTTGGGCGCAGAGGTAGACAACTTGGACTGACTTCACGCCTATCATTTGACATGGCCTGTGGCACGTCAAAGAGAAAGACTAATTTCCTTTTCTTTTTTAAAAGCTCATGGAGACTACTACCCTTTTGATGGCAGAGGCGGAGTCATAGCTCATGCTTTTGGACCTGGACCTGGTATTGGAGGCGACACACATTTTGATGAAGATGAAATTTGGACTAAAAACTACCAAGGTAGGCAAACAAAGAAACAAAACCACAAAGGAAAAGCCTAACGGATTCTAAATTACACCACCATTTTGAAAGGCTACATTCTGAGGAAGGATTATAGAATGAGGAAACTTGTTCTGATGATAATTTTGCCACTAAGTAAAGTGCAATACTGTCTCAATTTTACACTCTCTAAGTTGAGGATATTGGACAAGATTATCTTAAAGATCAGTTCTAAGAATCTGAGGATGAGCTAGTTGTTTAGTTTAAACTCAAGAACCTTAAGAACACTTTCAGTCCCGCAAACAGATACTAATTCTGTGTATGCTAACAATCCTAAAATAGTGTGACTATCTTCCTGATCCATCATAAGCTGATAATTTCTTAGATTAATAGTGACACAGAAAGATGATGCTATAGAGAATTTAGAGTACCTCATAGAGATACACAATGTTATATGCTCATGTAGTCTCTGGTGGTTCTGGGAAAAAATTTCAGAATGCCCAACTGACCGTTTAATAATAACTTGTATGTATTTATAGAGGGACTGTAAGTCATCATTCTTATCAAAAAGTTGGAAGATGTGAATAATTAGTCTCCCTTGTTTGGAGGAATCACTGCCCATTGGAAAATTCAAGCCATCCTATCAGAAGCCTTCTTAATCTCTCTATTGGGAATCCTAGATTATATGACTGACACAGGTATAAAGTAAATGGAGAGAAAGTCATCAAGAATATGCTTTACTCAGCACCCCCTTTCTCTGGCTGATATTGCAAACATTAGATACCAATAGTTTATAGATTAGAAAGATTATTTGTTTTAGTCTGACACATGGTTTTACACTTACAGAATTCTTGAGTGATAAGAGTTCTTTTGTATTGTCAAAAGACAAATGATGGCCCAACTGGCATGGCTCAGTGGTTGAGCACTGACCTATGATCCAGGAGCTTGTGGTTCAATTCCTGGTCAGGTCACATGCCCGGGTTGCAGGCTTGATCCCTGGTTAAGGGGCTTGCAGGAGGTGACCAATCAATGACATTCTCTCTTCATTGATGTTTCTTTCTCTTCCTCTCCCTTCCTCTCTCTGAAATTAATAAAGACATATTAATAATAATTAAAAAAAAAAAGACAAATGATGTAGGATTAGGTTTTTGCTGAACTACCAATTCTCAGCTAGACATGTTAAATTTGTCTAAATTTTATGCAAGAGGGTATTTGGGGTTTATAACCAAGGGTGTTTGGGATTATAATAATTTCATCTGATGTGGGAGACTTGTGCTAGTTAGCTAGAATGTTTTGGAATTCTGAAGGACCTTAGAAAAACCACTTAATACAGTTTTTTTTAACAGTTAGAGGGAGTTGAGACCAAGAGATAGGTAGTGGCTATCTTGTGAAATCTAGGGTAAGAATATGCTTTTCTTAATTCTTATCTTAGTCTAGTGTGTACTTTCTACCTGTCCATATTGCCTTATTTTTAATGACCTTGATTCTATATTTTTAAATAGCTAAATAATAAAAAGCCTAACTTATAGTGCTCATTCTCAACTTAATTTTTTAAACAGTAAATTAAATGAACAATGAGCTCAATGGTTACTGAGTTTCTGTTATAGTGTTAGCTAATGCCATGGGAGTGTTTGGATACAAAGATGAAAAAGATGCAGTAGTGCCCTGGAGGAGCACACAATTTAGCAAAGAACAGAACACAAACAGAAATCCATTATTTTGACATAAGGACCAGTTGTGGTCTTATATACAAAATATTATATGAATTGGGAATAAGATAAATTTAGGTTTAGGCCAAAATATAAAATGCTTTGTTTACTCTTCCCAGTATTAAGCAGAACACAGAGAATAACAGAATCTATGCTTCTTTTTCATTCTTTGAGAGAAATGAAAGCATTTCTGAATTAGTTGCTGAACCCCTGTGTTATAGGGAATGTTTCTACAAACCCCCAAGAGAGAAGTGTGGACTCTATGTTCACACTTGGGTACTGGGGAGTGTTTCAAGGCCAGGCTCTGAGGCTAGGTGAAGTGTGACCCTGGGCAAGTCAGTTCTGAGCTCCAGTTTTGTCACAGAAACACAAAGGCAAAAATGAGGGCATTAGACTAGAACACATAAAAACTAGTAAGGGGTTATTCAAATCCTCTGGGAATTGAGAAGCTTGAGAGATAGGACACCACCCTCTTTCTTACTTTCAAAGGTACATGCTCTAGGGCATACAGAAATAACGAACAGGACTGACTATAACTTGTCAGCATAAACATATAATTTGTAAGGATAGTCTCTGATTTCATCTAGAATCATATATAGTAAAAGGATGAGCTTTATTTAGAGTCAAGAAATTCAGGTTTGAATCTTGGGTCAGCACTTAATTTGGTCAATCAATCTTGCTGATACTGTGCCCTCACCTGTAAGTAGAAAGTATGGTGGCTTCCTTTCAGTTGTATAAGTGTTAGACAGAATGTGATCTATTTCTCCAATGTCTTATAGTACCTGGAGCTTAATATGGCCTTATATTTGGGTTTAGTAAAGGATGGCTATTAAAGACTTTTTTTTAATATCCATTCAAGACTGATTAAGAGTAAAAGTGGGATGAAGTGTGAATGAGTTAGAGGCAGTGAGAAATATTGAACACAGCTATGAGTTATTCTAGAAATTTTCACAACAAAATATATATCATTTGTGTGATAGTGCAGTAGTCCTTAACCAGATGCAATTTTTCCCCAAGGGGACATTAGACAATGTGTGGAGACATTTTGGTTGTGAAAACTGAAGAGGAGTTTGCTACTTACTTAATGGTAAGCCAGAGATTTATAAACAATTATCTGGCCTACGATGTCAATAGTGCCAAGGTTGGAAAACCTTGTGCAAGGAGGGGAACCAAGTAAAAGATTCCCAAGTGTTTCCCTTTTCATAGTGTCAGATTTAAATCGTGTTATTGTCTTCTAGATGCCTATATATTTCACTGCTCTTTTCCCCTTCTGGTTGGTTTCCTCTTAGGCACCAACTTGTTCCTGGTTGCTGTTCATGAGATTGGCCATTCCTTGGGTCTTGACCATTCCAGAGATCCAAAGGCCATAATGTTTCCCAACTACCGTTATGTTGACCCCAACACATTTCGCCTCTCTCTTGATGATATACGTGGCATTCAGTCTCTCTATGGTGAGTTGAATTTCTTTACCATTTTGCCTTATAAAGATACTCACTTTTATGAATGGTTTCATGATACCTGCATTTGGATCAAACTTTAACATCTGTATTCACTTTTGAACCCCATGAAAACCCTGTGAGGTAAGTAGCACAGATATTATATTCATTTCTACAGATGAGCACAAGAGACCTAGTATGTTAACGCCAGAGCCAGAGGCAAAACCTAAGCCTCTGGCCTCAAATCTGTTCTTTCTATCTGACATACCATTGCCTGTCGAAGAAGGCACACAGAGAAAAAAATATAACTGGAACAATAAAACCAGAGTGAACAGATTTTTTTCTCCATAACGTTGCAGCCACCTGGGAAAAAACCTTTATTTTATGCTTCCTGTAAATGTTATAGAAAGTATAAATTGATTTTTATGCTTTTCTCTTCAAGAAAATTAACTATATTTTAAAAACGATTCTTCCACTTATGAACCAAAAACTAGATTTTTTTCTAATGCACTTGAAATGTATTTTCAGGAGGTCCAGAAAAGCACCAATTCCCATCAGTTCTTAGCCCTGCAGAATCAGATCTCTGTGATCCCAATTTGCGTTTTGATGCTATCACTACAGTTGGAATGAAAATCTTTTTCTTTAAAAACAGGTAGGATCATTTTTATTCCCGACCAAGTTTAAAGGCTCTCTTCTAAGGTGGGTTTTGTCATGGTTGTTGTTGGGGAATAATAGAAAACGATGGAAAATTAAGTAGATAAAAATTGTGAGTAAGTACTTGGACTTCATACTGTAGGCACTGGAGAGATCTTGAAGATTTTGAAGCAAGACAGTAGTATGATTATATTTATATCGTAACTAGAAAACTGGTGTGTAAATAATGGATTTACATTAAGAATCTGGGTTGGGGAAAGATAACACAGGAAACAGAGAGACCAAAGTATTTTAATCATAGATAAAAATAGTGTCTGGAACTAAAGCTGAGACAGAGTACTTATTAAAAGGATTTGATCCTTGATTATAGAGAAGGGAATTCCAGGATGACTTATGGTTTGTTTACAGATTGCAGCAGATATTGGAGGTGTGGGAGAGTATAGGAGATTAGTATTTGGGAGGAAGGACAAATATCCTTCATTTTTGAGATTCAAACACTGAGACACTTGAGGATAAGTGACTCCCTTTAGATTATAAAGCTAGTGAATGGATTGTGGGACCAGACTAAAACCTAGATCCCTTGATTACAAGATCCAGGGCATTTCCATATAACAGTTTGGCTATTAATACCATTGCTATTATCAAAGAATTGGTTAACATTTTTTCCTGGTGGTGCTCCTACACAGACATCCATGGAATAGTATGTGAAGATCATAGAAAGAAACATTAAATCATTTCACAGGTCCTTTCCACTCACATTTTATTGTTCTTGAATCTACAACTATTTTTAACATGTATTTAATGTTTTACATGTCAGTTCCTTCTGGATGAAGCTTCCTGGGAATCCAAAGGCCAATATTAGTTTAATTTCTTCTTTATGGCCAAAAGTACCATCTGGTATTCAAGCTGCTTATGAAATTGGAACCAGACAACACATTTTTCTTTTTAAAGGTAATTCTGTTGTTTAGTTTTGCTGTTGGATCTACTTTAAGGAAGAGAATAAATTAAGGAAATACTATTACTTTTTATAAACATAGATTTAAAAAGAGCACTCCAAATTGTATTAATTGTACTCTGAACTATAACCTAAAAAGATTAAACAGACAATACATAAAACTTTCAGGAAAAGTTTGTAAAATATAGATTGAAATACTTGTAGGGGGAGAATGCAGAACCATAGGAGATAGGCCATACTTAAGAGCAAGGAACAATACATTTTGGAATTATGGGAAAAGAATGATGTTCTCAGTAAGTCAATACATATTTCTATTACTCTTTCTGTATGATTCCAATGTACCTTTTTCCTTGTATTCACAGATGATAAGTACTGGTTAATCAACAACTTAAGACCAGAACCAAGGTATCCCAGGAGCATACGTTCTTTTGGCTTTCCTGACTCTGTAAAAAAAATTGATGCAGCTGTTTTTAATCCACTTCGTTATAAGACCTACTTCTTTGTAGGTCAAAAATATTGGAGGTGAGCTTTAATGATTAGTAAATTTGACCCCTAAGACTGTGAAACAGGCAGGGAATGGGGTTTTCCAGAAGATAGCTTTCTATGCAAATTCCCAAAGATTTTTGATCTTCCAGGGAGAGAAATCAAGAGAATACAAGACTGGCGTAGTTATTGTCAATCCAGACCTTTTCTCTGGACTTTTAGATTCTATTTATGAGATAACACATAATGTATTTTAAAGGAACACTTTAAATAAACTGTCATGGTATTAGTCATAGTGGAAACACTGGAAAGGAGTGGTAGAGATGTATGGGACCTAGTCTTGAGAGTCAGGAACTTCAGATTCCTTTCCATAATCATTGGACCCGATAATACAATGTGAGGAAATCATCCTCTGAGTGATAGCTGATCCCGCAAGGTCTTCACTAACAGGAAATTAGACAACCAAACTCTATAAAGCACGAATGGAACTGGTGGAAGTGTTGTGGAAGAGTGAGGAAAGTGCTTGACTAGTAGTCAGGAAGATTTAGGTTAGAGTCTTGTAAGGACTTGGAATAAATCTGAACTCTTTAGGTCCTTGGTTTTCTCATCAGTTCAGTTTAAATCCTTATGAACCTTTCAGGAGAGAAATAGGTAGGTTTTGTTGTTCATGTCATGAAATGTCAAATTTATGTCATGAAATCTATTTCTGATGAAGTTCCTGCTGGTTATTTTTGCTCAGGTATGATGAGAGGAGACGACGCATGGACCCTGGTTATCCCAAATTGACTGCTGCACACTTCCTGGGAATTGAGCCTAAAATTGATGCAGTCTTTTATTATAACAGTAAGTAGATTAGGAAACTATGACGATACTTGAAATCTCTTTTTAAAACACTGAATCTTTCATACTTTTTTATACCTCGGATTCTTTACCTTCCTTTCATCTCCTTTCACTCTTCGTGGGCTCTCAAAGATTGGGGCTGAGGGTGGAATGAGAAGAGCTTGAGTTTGTTTGAGTTACTGTTTGTGAATGTCTTTAGGTAAGATCAACCTAAGCAAATTGTTGAGTGGGTCAAGACATTTTGTTTTTTCTTCCCACCCCCATGTCCATTTTACTTCCTCCATGAAGGCTTCTGTGTGCTCTACCTGGGCCCAATCTCCTCTTTTAGTTCTCCACCTGAAGTGTAACTCTTAAAAAACATTTGCATGTTAATAGTCAGCCTTTAAAACTAAACAGCCTTCTCAATAGAATTAATGAAAATATTTAATGGTAAAATGACTGGCAGTAGGTGGAGATCTGGGGGCCAAGGGACTCAACATTTATATACTTGAATCAAACCTTGTTTAATGTAGATAATCTATAAAAACACAGATCTATATTATTTTTTAAAAGAAATACAAGCAGAGAATTAACCTATTCAATTTGTTTTCATTTTTAGGACACTACTATTTTTACCAAGGATCTAACAAACTTAAATATGACACCCTATCACATCGTGTCACCAAAATTCAGAAAAACAACGTTGACATTGGTTGTTAGGAATGATATAATTAATGGTGTTTGCCAATTTGCTTCAGTTCAATAAGTATTTATTACATAATTGTTATGTGCCTAATGTACCATTAAATAGTGATATATATATAATAAAATAAGGTAAAATCTATAGGCCATAGATAAATGATCATATACATAAATGATTATACAAAATACATAAGATTTTTCATATTAAAAACCCTCACTGTCAATTTTTACTTGACTCTGCTATTAAGTTTGAAAATAGATACCTTCAAAGGCCAAGAGAATATCTTGTTCACTAACATCCTTGAAGTGAGAAATTATCATTATTTTTTTGGCTTAGCCAAAATTAGGAAAAAATTAGTTTCTTTGACCATTAAATATTTCAGCAAGGGTACCATTTTAATTGGAGTAAAAATAAAATATACCTAGAACGTTAAAATTGGCAAGAGTGTAAGTAAGAGATAAGTAAACTATATAATTATGGTGACAATGAAATTTTATTCTGTTGACAGTGTTGACTTTTCTAATATTATATATAAAAATATATATTTATATTGTTTAAATAAAAACTTTAAAACAAAATATTTGGATTTTAAAAATTTTTCTTGAAAACTGGAATATGTATTTGGAAAATATTTCTGGACCTACTCCTAAATAAAACAAGTCTCGATGTGATTTTATACCAAGGGGTGATTAGAAATATGGCAGCAGGGAAAAGGAAAAGGTTATATTTGCTTTGGCTACTGGTTTAAAGCCACCTCAATCTTTGTTCTCAAGTCACGAAAACATTCTCCAGACTGCATATGACTCCAAGAAGCACCTACAGTGTGTGACCACAAACCTGAAGAGAAGAATGCATGAAATAGGAACTTTCCATTTTGCTAAAATTTCTGTTCAGATCAAGTCTCACAATATGGGCCATGGAATTGCTGTGTGACCTTGGAAAGAGATTAAATCTAAGCTTCCTTCAATTCAGGAGAAAATATTAGTGATACCCATTTCATAGATTTATTGTGGGGGAAAAAAAGATGCACCATATATGGTGAGAACATCATGCTGGTAGCTTGGCCTGCCTTGTATCAATTTTCTCCACTACCTTGACACATATGCTCTCTATTTTCTGTATTGTACACATATTAAAGCTTCCTCTAATGTCTTATAGGTTTATGGAATGCTTGGAGTTTTTAATTTGTTTTCAGACCATTGCTGACTGGTGTATTTGAGATCCAAGAAAAGGTCAAGTTCATTTCAGCTCAGGTGATTGTTCTTGGCTAGTAGAATGAACTGAGATCAGGGAAAATATAAGAATAAAAAATAATCTAGATGGGAATGAAGCTCTCTGTCCTTCATAGTTTAGATCCATTCTCAAGTATGTGTTTCTTCAGTATAATAATGCTAAAGTTGTCATTACAGGTAGTGGGGTCAAGTTATCTTTAGAAGAAATGTTATTTCCCTACAGGAAACTAAATGTTGCACTTCCTTCAAATGAAGAAACTTCCCCACAGGATTAGTATTAAAAGAAAACTTAATGGTATCTTGGTTGAGATGTCTTTAGTGTTAGGTAATTCAGGAGTAAGCAGTTTCTCTTAAGTAATGGCAATACTGGAATAAAAGCCCAGAGTACATCCCTCACAGTTCCATGAGTATTCATGAGAAATGCCTTTAAAGATTTAAAAGTGAACCCTTTCTCCTTCTACCTCCATTTGTGCTATATTGTAGAATTTTGTTTAACAAATCCTTATAATGTTAACCATGTGCCAGGCACAGTTCTAAGTTTTGCACACACACACAAATAATGCTTAATAATAACTAAATAAAGATTACTTTATTATTATTTATTAATAAATTATCATTTAATCATTAAAATTATGTGATAAATACTATCATTAATATTTTTCAAATGAGGAAAATGCACTGAGAGGTGAACTAATTTGCCCAACGTTGCATAGTCTTGGAGCTGCAATTCAAAGCCAGGCAGTTGGACTCCAGAATCTGTGTTATTAACCACCACAAAATTCTACCTTTCAAATTTAGAAAGTGAAAAAAATCAAATAAAGTAAAAACTCCTGGCACTCCATGCTATTTGTACTTTTACTCGACCTTTTAATCAAAAGGTTTTTAACATGCCATAAGAATTCTTTGTGTATCCAGACCAGGGAATACCATTTTGTCTTGGAATAGGAAATAGTGATATCTTGCTAATATCAGGGGGCAAATGTCCAAGACTTGGAAACTGCAGGTGTCTTTACAATGCAGTGTTGGACATTGTCTAACAGACCTTCAGGAAAGTAACTGATTTTATGAAGATGTGCACCCAATACAGGCTTTCTGGTGGTCCGAGGTCCTGAGGGTCCAAGAACCACTATGGGTTCTTGGATTTGGGTAGGAAAGAATTCAAATACAAGCCAGCATAGAGTTTAAAGTGAAAGTAAGTTTATTAGTGAAGCAGTGAGACAGAAAGTGGGCTACTCCACAGAAAAAGCAGCTCTCCTTTAGAGGATTTGTTTCCTTTATTGAGGTTCATTTAATCGAGGGGGTAGGGTACTCAATAAGGGGAAGGAATATTTAAGATCCTCCCAGGAAAGGACTGGAGATTTCTTGGAGGATATCCATCAGCCATGTGCATGGGCTTTCTGATTCTAATCATAGCAGTGAGGTGTGTCATTTTTATGTTGATGTGTTACAATGAGTGTATAAGGCTAGGGGTTACTGTTAGGTGTAATTAGTCCTCACAGTGGATTAAGCTGGTCTCTGCCAGTTTTTAGCAATAAATGTGGTGGGGAGGGGGGGGCGGGGTTACTTTCTTGTTGACAGTTCATGAAGCTTTTACCAATTGCAGCTGTTTTGCCACATAACCTATCTCACACCTTTGAATATTCATCAACCAGTCTATTATATAACTCTGTAAGGATAGAAATAATTTTAAAAAACCAATAATAATGCAAATGGCTCTTTTTCTATAGCAATGCAAATAAATGTTATTTAGCATCCAGTCAAGACGACAGTGTAGGTAAATGCAGTACTCAGAACTTCCCACAACCACATCAAAATTACAAGCAAAATCCAGAACAACCATCATTAAGAACCACCTGAAATCTAGCGGAACTGAAGTTCTATAACTACGAATATAAACAGGAAGCCACATTGAGACTGATGGGGGGGGGGGCAGAGATGTGGAATGGGGTGGCTGCACATCCACTTGTGTCAATTAAAAATCAAGAGGAATACCTCAGCTTTGGAGGCCCTCCTTGAGGAGCGAGGTGTCCCAGCCTATATCAGGGTCCCCAGCCCAGGGGTCTAGTGCTGGAAAGAGAAGTCCCCATAACTTCTGGCTATGGAAACAAGCAGAGATTGTTACTTAGTGACAAAGAGGGCTCTGCGTAACAAAGAGCCTGTGCCCAGACTTACTTGGAAACACTGGCTCTGAGCTCCAGCATTCAAGCAGCAGCTCAAAAGGTTCATCAGGGACACATGGAAAGGAACTGAATTGTCTGGCTTCAAGATGAGGGCTGGAGGGGCAGCTTTCTTTCAGACAGAAGGGTTGACAGAGGCCTTTGTTGCTTTGCTTATTTCTACCACTGCAAAGCCAGCAGACCCTTGCCATGCCCTGCTCTGGTGATTCCCTGAGACCCTGTCCCACCCAGCTTTTGGATCCACCCAATCTTCTTCCAGTGGCTATTCCATAAAAACAGCCTGTCTTGGCTCATGCTGTGAACTTCCCTAAAATCTCTCAAAGATTCACCCCCCCAAACAAATAGCATCTGACCTCTGTGTGCTGCACACTTTTGGCTAAGTGGCCCCAGGCCTGGCACTAGTGGTAGCCAACCTCAGTTTGCAACTTGGTTTCTCCTGGTCCTTTTCAAGCCCAATACAAGTGACAGCCATCTGAAGATTGCTCTGTAGCTCATGCTGGTGGTCCTGGGGAGGGTACAAGCAGCAGCTGGTCTTAGCCTTTACCTCCTAGGAGGCCCCAGGACCAGAGCACAGGGTGGCCAGCTTCAGAGCACACCAGAGCACCACCTAGTCACCTCTACCAGCAACACGCTCA